>NC_035108.1:231891014-232192191 GCF_002204515.2 Aedes aegypti | reverse complement strand
TTCGTTCCTTCTTCAAAGCCTGCCTCGCTCTGTCTGGCCGATGGCTGAATGGTAAACCGAATGGGCTACTCGAACGGCAAATTGGTCACGTATCTTCCATCTTCAATCGAATTTATTTCCATTCCACTAATTTTACCATTTAACGGTTCTTATTGATATTTGCGAAACACTAGTTTAATACCACATCAATAACAGAATATACTTGTTTGCATTTAAAATATTTCAAAGTAATTTAAGTGTTGTCCTGACCAAAAACATATATTTTTTGTAAAATTGAAGCGTCACCCTGTTTTGGGACTATGATTGTGTTGGTGAGTATCCAACATCTCGCACCGTCCCGGTGTTAAAAATATGTCGATAATTAGCCCATGTGGGTGATACTGTACCGATTAAATCAAGTTTTTATTTTTATGTTACCTCAAAACACAGACAAACAGACGTACGACAACGCACATTTGGATTATTACAATGTCCGTTCGATATTGGAACAATTCATTTTAGGCACGGTTCGATTTTGGCAAATTTATTAATTTAATGAATTTTTAGATATAACGTTCCGTTCTCCGGTTGAACAACCGTTCAAATATTACGTAACGCAATAGGAGGAGGGAGGGGGTCTTCCGTAGTGACGGTCCACACAAAAATTTTAAATATTCCATACAAAAGCTGTTACGTGGGGGGAGGGAGGTGGTCTTAAGAGGAAAATAAACATCATCGTTTTACAAATTTCCGAAACCAGTTTTTTGCTCAAAATTTAAGCGATTTTCAAGAAAATCTATCATTGCATTACAATTGCTATCTGGATTGCGATGATAGATTTTTATGAGGATTTCCTTTAATTTGGCAAAAAACTGGTTTTTATTTTTGATGATTGCTGATGATTGAAATTTAGCGTTACGTAATATTTGAACCATCCCAAAGCTACCACAGCTGTCACATCACTGATTTTCACAAAGCATCATCGATCGGTTGCGATGAAGCCATTTTACGAGACGTTTCGGAACAACAGATCGTCGCAACCAAAGGTGGAACTGGCGGCTCTTTACTGCTACCCCTACGTGTCGCTGGTTCTAAAAAGTAAACAACCATACAAAACAATGGTGAAGGCGTAATCAATTTTCTAGAAAACATCCATTTTGGGAATTAAGTCGAATTTGCTGCTTATATTACCAATACTACAGAAGCACGTAGCAAATTACTGCTTGAAAACAATATCTTTCAAGCGCATTGATTACCTGTAATTTTGCGAATAATATTTTTTACTTTTCCACGTTAAGCCTTAAAACTGGTTCTGGACTTAGGTTGGCGACTTTTCAATTTTACTCCCATTTGACAGCCGCCCTCCACCCTTGGTCGCAACGGCGTCAATTGACAGGAGACCTGAAATTAAATCCACCGTGATTTTTAACAACGCCTCATCTTCCCAAACGGGGGCATGGAGAAAATGACTAAAAAGAGATCCAAAAATGTTCGTTACTGCAACATTACACCTAGTTATTGTATCAGCTACCTCTTTGCTAAAAAGGCACTTTTAAATATTTTAATATTTTTTCTCCATTTAAGTTTTTGCCTGTATGAAAAGCTACGTTAGAAATGCGCACAGTCATCAAACCCATCAAACATCATCATCGCGAAAGCTGACGACGATGATTGAAAAGTCTCAGGTCATAGACCAATCCAGTTGCCTGCGTAGTAGTGCAATGTTGACAAAATTTTCTTTGTTTGCTGTGTAAACAGAATTGCAGCAAAACAACCACTTCCTTGTTGGCCTGCCGTTGACCGAAAGCTCAATGACGTCAAACAAACATCGATACGTTTTCATTCTGAGGAAATCGACTTGTGTAAGATTGATTGTGCGTTGGTGTTCGTGGCAGTTTGCTTGGGGACCTCTATAGGCCAGGAGAAGTGGACGAACTTGTCATTCATTTTCCTGTCAATTTTCATAGAAAATCTACCTTTTCTCTGCTATAAATTCACTCTGGGTGAACCACTTCCCCTGGCCTATTTGACCTGCTTCGTAAAATGGCTCATACCTCATGGAAACCACGCTATTGACAGTTATTTTCGGCTGTTTGGATTTCGATTCGAATAAGCCGATCGAACCATAACAGTTCGTGGCACATAGGCCAGAAGAAGTGGATGAACGTGTCATTCATGTTCCTGTCAATTTCCATACAAAATCTACTTTTTCTCTGCTATAAATTCACTCTAAGTGAACCACTTCCCCTGGCCTATTCGGAGAGCCCAATGAATGTTAATATTCACTCTCTCGTTTAATACTTGGCGAGAGAGCGTTCAAGAACAGTAACTCTCACAGACTACAACGGTATCGAGCCATTCGGGCCTGCATTCGGGTGATTTATGTTTTGCATAAAATTAGTAATAACTTTAAGATTTTCTGATAATGCAACTTTACACAACTTAATTATAATCTATTAGATCAGTGATTCCCAAAGTGGGCGAATTCGCCCCTCTGGGGGCGATTTTCAGATCCAAGGGGGCGAAAATTTATAAAACTGAATTTGGGGGGCGAAAATGCTGGAAAGGGGGCGACAGTGGGAGCAATTGAAAATCAAAATTAGATTCAAAGTTTGTAAGAGGCACTCATATTTTTATGATAGCATATACATCTGTGGAAGAATTTATTTGACACCTAACTAATTCATCGGTTCTCGTTCTTTAAATTATGATAGACAAATTTGACGGTTGTCATTGAGATCTAAATAGTTTTTGGCTAAAAATAATATTGAATGCTTTTTGAAAGCAGAAACTTATGGCGATGCGTGAAATTTATTTCAAAGTCTAAGGTAAAGTTTGGTGACTTTTTGTTAGAGGATTTTCAGAATAGGGCACCTTAAGTTTTTATTATTTTTCACACATTCATTAAACTACTCATTTTGATATTTTATTGATACGCATACTAAACAGTATTTATATTACAAATCATACTATAAATAAATGTATGTGACTTTGGTGGACAAAAATCGGATTTCAATGATAAAATCACTGAATACCACATACGTAAATCACCCTACTCAAAAATTGGCCTGAGCGACCTAAAATTTCATGAATCAAAGCTTTAAAAAATCTAAATTAAACGTTATATATTAGTGAATTATGAGTTAAAAAAAGTCTGGGTTTACTGATATTTTCTTATATTTTGTTTATAGTTTCGACTGTTTCCAGAACAGCCAATAATGTATTACCCGAAAATTTGTAAGTTTATTTGAACAACTTAAGAAACATTGGAAAAAGAAGACAAAAAAGCAGAAAGTAAGCCGACCATTTTTCGATGATCGGACATCAGATTTGTTGATACAACAACAATTGATGCATATGATAGATATTACATGACTCTTTTATGGTCATACAAGTAGAGGACACCCTTTTATGGACATACAAGTACAGAACACTCTTTTAGGGGTATTTTTATTGAAGCATTATGATTAACTGCTACTCCCTTTAAATTTGAGCAATTTTTGGTATACTTATAATGAGATATTGATCCAAACTTCAACGTAAGTGTAACGCTTAGTACAAATGTTTAGATTTTATATCAGGGGGGCGATTCCAAAAAAAATATTGGTCTCAAGGGGGCGAAAGTCAAAAAAGTTTGGGAAACACTGTATTAGATCATCGAACACCACTTTGGTCTTTTTACCACTTTGGTTGCAAACATAGCACAGAAAATGCAAAATATTCGCCTCTGTTTCATGATCAGAATGATCATGTGTCAACATATATGTGTCAGCGAATGTAACACGTGGTATCACACAGTGATCGGCGCCAAACAGTGGGCGGTGTGTGTCTGTTTTTTTTTTTTTTTCTTTTCGTAGCTCGTTACATTGCACGAACGATAAATGTTGTGTGAATGCAGGCGGATAAATGCGATAAATGGGTTGAAATTTTCGATCGCTAAATTTTCCAAACCCTGCTGTTTTTCAAGGCTTTTGACTCAACTAGCATACTTTGATTAGCTGGTTTCGTTCAATGATACAATGATCCTCAAGCCTGCGGCTACCGCAGATTGGAAATTTTCTAAAGAATCACAATATTCAAATTAGTAACTAAGACTTCCGGTCTATTCCGGTTACATTGCACTGTGTTTTATTTTCTCGATTTATTTTCGCGCTTTTTGAATAGCACCCAAACCGTTGATTTTAGCGATATAGTTTGTTCGGAGAAGTTTCTTGGTACATTAAAGCGCAACTTTTGACGAAAAATGTTTTGTGATCAATCCACCTAGCAGTGAGATAGAAAAAACTATTTTTTCGTTGGTGTCTTCGGCAAAGTTGTAGAATTGGAAATTTGAAAAAACTTTGTCGAAGACACGATTTTTCTATCTCTTATACTTTTTGAGATATATGCCGTTGTATGTTTTTTTTGTTCTCTATTAAGGTGATTTTTAGCGCATACGGCTAGTTCATCACCATTTGTCAGAAAAGCATCAGAAAGGCTGCTTTTAATAAGGAGTTTTACAGACTTTCAAGCAGCATATCAAAATACAAATAAACTATCACAAAATTTGAAAAACACGTTTACGGTGAGATAAAATTAGTCGCCAGCAACAGGTTCAAGCTAAACATAATTGTTTCACACTAAACCGGGAATGGAGGGGAGGCAAGAAGAATCTAGTAAAAGAGTTACAAATTTTTTAACATAAAGTACAAAAAATTGTATGAAAAAAATCGTTTAAAATAATTAATTTAAATTTTTAACATTTTTGATGTCTTCTACAAAGTTGTTAAACATCTTAAAACGCGTGTTTTTGCTGAACATTGTACCTCTCTATCTCTTGAAGTAAAAGAATTATCAGTCGAACTCGTTTAAATAAGGCTTATTTGTTTGATAGTAAATACCCATGCGAAGACGCTAATAGACAAAAGTTTTTATCAACTGCCGAAAGGGGAGATATGGTACTTTCATGATTTGTAAGAGTTGTCTGCGCCATTTTGCGCAGAAGCCAGTTATAGAGGCCTAAACTACCCCTTGAAAAAAGAGTAATTCATGAATAACTTTGTTACTTCAAAAGATAGGGTGATGAGTTCAGCAAAAACACGGGTTTTTCAATGACAAACAACTTTGTAGAAAACACAAAAAATGTTAAAAATCTTGGAAAAAAGTTATGATAAAAAATATGATTTTTAGGGGCCATTCACATACAACGGCATATATCTCAAAAAGTATAAGAGATAGAAAAATCGTGTCTTCGACAAAGTTGTTTCAAATTGCCAATTCTACATCATATGCCTATCTAAATGTTTTGAAAAAATAGTTTTTCTATCTCACTGCTAGGTGGATTGATCACAAAACTTTTTTCGTCAAAAGTTGCGCTTTAATATACCAAGAAACTTCTCCGAACAAACTATCTCACTAAAATCAACGGTTTAGGCGCTATTCAAAAAGCGCATGAAATCGAGGAAATAAAACACAGTGCATTGTTCATATTGTAGAAGCAGTGCCACATTTTTGTTAACTTGTGACATTGATGTTTTGTTGGATTGAATATTATTTCTGACACGTACACGTACAGGCAGCGTCCATTTATTACGTAACGCTAATACTCACTGTCGTTTGATACAACTGTCATTATAATGGAAAGTTTGCGAAAGCAACACGACCACCAAATTCCAATTTGTGTTTTCAAATGACCACTAAATACTTTTTACAAGTTAGAGGTTACTGTTCTAAGTTCTAAAAGCATCCTTACAGGATTTAATATATGTAGTGCTATGGCGGTTTAAAATTTAAAAAAGTTTGAAAGTTCAATCTCCCATATCTTTCTTATCATCCTTACCATGAAAATAGTGTTCTGTGAAATTAACAGCTTTCTAGGTGGTGATTTACTATGGGACAATTTCGAAAAAAAAATCCAAACACGGTAGAACTGTAATGTAAGTACAAATTTATCATCCAATAGTGAAAACTCATTCTTCAAATCATAATAAAGAAATTTGCTGAAGAGAGCAATTCAATTCGACGGATAGTAGAAGAGATATTCGTGAGTTTGTTTGCTATTATTTAGCTACATATAGGATTGGCACAGGGCTATGCAAACATCTACAAAAATCCCAACAAAATTAGCTGAAAAGGGAGGTATTTCTTCAGCAACATCCTTCATTTAGGTTTGAAGAATGAGTTTTCGCTATGGCATGATAAGTCTGTACTTAAATTACAGTACTAACGTGTTGGGTATAGAGTAGAAATTGATCCGTTTAATCTGTTGCATGCTCCTTTATGAACGAGCGACGGAATCCGGATCAAACGTGTTCGGTTCGCGTTGTGCGGGTGAAAAATATATCGAAGTGTGCGGATGCGAAAAAAACCAACAAAGTGCGCCAGTAGAAATTGGTCCGTTGTATCTGTTGTAATTGGTGGGCAAGCGACGGAAGCCGGATCAATCGTGTCCGGTTCGAGTTATGCGAGTGTTATATCTATATCGTTAACCAAAACGAATCCTTTCCCATATTCAAACTCCCAGTGTTTTCTTGTGGAAGTGCAGAGGACTCCTCGGCTCCCACACTCCAGTAACACGTCAACATTTCTCTCCCATCCCTCAATTGACCTGCATTCGGACGAAGTCGGCGCCGTTATTGTTTGTCATAATAAGGAGAGCACCTGTACTTACACATTGAGGATGCTACTGATCCTGAGTAGCGTCTGTTGGTTCTCTGTGTAACTACAGCTATTCTTGTCATAACGGAATAGCAACTGCGGGCGATCAATCATGCTCATGCTCATGCTCAATACTAACGTGTTGGGAAGCTTTTTCAAAATTTCTCCATAGTAATTTCCATATAGACCTACATTGTCTTTGGGCCACCTTTAAATCACCACCGAAAAAGCTGAAAATTTCAAAGAAACTCCAAGGCAGGAATGGTAAGACAGATATGGGAGATTGTATTTTTAAACATACCGTAAAATGGGGTGAAGTTGGTCACTTTTGAGCTTTTCTGTTCTATAATTCCTAGTACGATACATGTATTATCATCCAAATATTTTTAAAGCATGTACTGGTTTCATGTTTATCGAATTGTACAAAAGTAAGTTTGACGAAATTTTATCATAACAAAAATATTTTTTAGAAATAAAAAAATTGGAGTTTTTGATTCTGGGGTTAAGTTGATCAGTTACCGCGATGAGTTTCCTAAAATAAAACGATATGCTATTCACTAGATTTGGGGTCACCGAATATCCATCAAGTCTCAAAAATCTTACAACTGGTTGATATATCGGTTGGGTACAGAGAAGAATCAAAATCGGATGAGAATAGACAAAGTTATTGCAAGGGCTTCTGTACAGTCACCCCACAGTTATGAATCGACTATCATTAGTCACTTTTTCGGAGAAAATATGATTTAAAATCATGATTAAGTTGTACAAAATCATGTTTTGCATTGACTCTGTACCTGTACAATACTCTGTACAATAGTGGTTATCACGCCCAATGGTATGGGTGCCCTAGTGTAGAAGTAGTTGTGAACCTTAGAGGAAAACAAAATGCACTCTGTCTCGAAAAACACCCAGAATCCGGGTATACATTTTTCAAATTGGGTAATATTTCCATATGCATTTTGACGAGTCTGGAAAGGGTGTGCAAGTTTCTTTGAGGAAAACAAAAACAAACTGTGTATGACGAGCGTATGCTAGTCTACGTGTGTTCAAATGTCACTAAGCTCTATACACGCTCGTTCAAATCTACTCAAAAGAGAGTAACTTTGACTCACTTTTGAAGTTTCAAGTTAGCTGTCAAAAGTGAGTAACTTTATTTTATCAAAGTGAGTAACTTTCTACTCAATCATGAAAGAAAACGACCTTACTCACTTTTGAGTAAACACAAACATATCTGACTCACTTTGTAAACGTCAAAGACTTGTGAAAATTCCGGCTTCTAAGTTTAGAAGTAAACATCGCTGTTAAACAAGTGCCTGAAAACGAATCATGCAAGTGAATATATATGGGTAATTGTTACTGGTATCATTAATCCTGTAGGTGAATTCCGGCGCGTATTTTCTTCGGAGAAAAGAAAATTTTCTTGCTGGTGCGTAATGGAAGAAAATTTCTTCTCTTCGAAGAAATTGTTCACCGGAATTCACTTACTGATATCAAGTGAAGCGAGGTCGGAGTGAAAATGACCAAGTCCTGGTTTTGATCGAGCAACCGCAAGAAAAAAAAAAACAATATAAACAGTAAGTTTTACCGTCGTACTTTTTATTGGCTAATTATCAATTCTTTACAGTCTAACCGGGAAGGCTACTCGTGCGGTCAAACTACATCCTCCATGACCTTCATCAATCCCCCAGAGATTTACAACATCCGGGGATCCATTCCAGAGCAGCGAAAATGTCGACACAAATACCACCATTTTTTTACTTTTAATATGATGTACTATTTACATTTATGTTTGAGATAATAGATGAGGATAAAAGGCCGTTTCTTCAACTACAGCATCATCAACGTACACTGCCCACACGAAGGGAGACCCGACGACGAGAAGGAGACGTTTTACGCGCAGCTGGAGCAGATTTATGACGGATGCTCGCCGCGTGACGTGAAAATCGTTGTTGGCGACATGAACGCACAGGTAGGACGAGAGGAGATGTACAGACCGGTGATCGGGCGGAACAGTCTGCACGCCGTATCTAACGACAACGGCCAACGATGCGTCAACTTTGCAGCCTCTCGTGGTATGGTAGTCCGAAGCACCTTCTTCCCCCGTAAAGATATCCATAAGACCACCTGGAGATCACCCGATAACCTAACCGAGAACCAAATCGATCACGTTCTAATCGACGGAAAATTCTTCTCTGACATTACCAATGTTCGCACATACCGCAGTGCGAATATAGATTCGGATCACTACCTAGTTGCTATATGCATGCGCTCAAAACTTTCGACGGTGACAAACTCGCGTCGAAGCCGAACGCCGCGGCTTAACATCGAGCGGCTACGGGACTCAGAAGTAGCCCAAGAATACGCGCAGCAGTTGGAAGTGGCCCTACCAACGGAAGAGCAGCTCGGCGCCGCCACTCTTGAAGATGGCTGGAGGCACATAAGATCCGCCATAGGTAGCACCGCAACAGCAGCACTAGGTCCAGCGGCCCCGAATCAGAGAAATGACTGGTACGACGGCGAATGCGAGCAGTTGAAGAATGAGAAGAATGCAGCATGGGCGAGAATGCTGCAACACCGCACGAGAGCGAACGAGGCACGGTATAAACAGGCGCGGAACAGACAAAACTCGATCTTCCGAAGAAAAAAGCGCCATCAAGAAGAACGAGATCGCGAAGCGATGGAAGAGCTGTTCCGCGCTAAAGACACACGGAAGTTCTACGAGAAGCTTAACCGTTCGCGCAAAGGCTTTGTGCCACAAGCCGACATGTGTAGAGACTTTGACGGAAATCCTCTCACGAACGAACGTGAGGTGGTCGAAAGGTGGCGGCAGCACTACGATGAGCACCTTAATGGTGATGTGGCCAGTAGCGGAGGTGGCACGGAAATAACTTTGGGAGCACGCGCGGACGACGAAAGACTTCCGCCTCCAGATCTCCAAGAGGTAGAAACGGAGATTAGACGGTTGAAAAACAACAAAGCCGCTGGAGTGGACCAACTTCCTAGCGAGTTGCTAAAATACGGTGGTGATGCACTGGCAAGAGCGCTGCACTGGGTTATTTCCAAGATTTGGGAGGAGGAAGTATTGCCGGAGGAGTGGATGGAAGGTGTCGTGTGTCCCATCTACAAAAAGGGCGACAAGTTGGATTGCGCCAATTATCGTGCAATCACAATTTTGAGCGCCGCCTACAAGGTACTCTCCCAAATTCTATGCCGCCGTCTATCACCAATTGCTAGAGAATTCGTTGGACAATATCAGGCAGGATTTATGGGCGAACGAGCAACAACGGACCAGATATTCGCCATCCGCCAGGTGTTGCAGAAATGCCGCGAATACAATGTACCCACACATCATTTATTCATCGATTTTAAATCGGCCTATGATACAATCGATCGAGAACAGCTATGGCAGATTATGCACGAATACGGTTTCCCGGACAAACTGATAAGATTGATCAAGGCGACGATGGAGCGAGTGATGTGCGTTAGTCCGAGTATCAGGGACACTCTCGAGTCCCTTCGAATCTCGCAGAGGGTTACGGCAAGGTGATGGCCTTTCGTGTTTACTGTTCAACATTGCTTTAGAGGGTGTGATAAGAAGAGCGGGGATAGACACGAGTGGCACGATTTTCAGAAAGTCCGTTCAGTTACTTGGTTTCGCCGACGACATTGATATCGTAGCACGGAACTTTGAGACGATGGCGGATACGTACATCCGACTAAGGGCTGAAGCTAGGCGAATCGGACTGAACATCAATGTGTCAAAGACGAAGTACATGATAGCGAGGGGCTCAAGAGAAGACACGGCACGCCCCCCACCTCGAGTTCATATTGACGGTGATGAAATCGAGGTTGTCGAAGAATTCGTGTACTTGGGCTCACTGGTGACCGCCGACAACGACACCAGCAGAGAAATCCAGAGACGCATCGTTGCTGGAAATCGTGCCTACTTTGGACTCCGCAGAACGCTCCGATCGAGCAAAGTTCGCCATCGCACGAAGTTGACCATCTACAAGACGCTGATTAGACCGGTACTCCTCTATGGGCACGAAACATGGACCCTACGTGCAGAGGATCAACGCGCCCTTGGTGTTTTCGAACGGAAGGTGTTGCGGACCATCTACGGCGGAGTGCAGATGGAAGACGGAACGTGGAGAAGGCGGATGAACCATGAATTGCACCAGCTGCTGGGAGAACCAACCATTGTCCACCTCGCAAAAATTGGGAGGCTGCGGTGGGCCGGGCATGTCACCAGAATGTCGGATACCAACCCGGTGAAAATGGTTCTCGAAAACAATCCGACCGGCACAAGACGACGTGGTGCGCAGCGAGCAAGATGGGTCGATCAAGTTGAGGACGATCTGCGGACCCTTCGCAGAATGCGTGGCTGGCAACGGGCAGCCATGGACCGAGTCGAATGGAGACGTCTCCTACGTACAGCAGAGGCCACCCAGGCCTTAGCCTGACTGGTAAGGTAAGTTGAGATAATAAAATAAATGTTATGCTCTTTGTATATTTTCCTCTTGATTTTATAAATATAATAATAAATTAATTTCCAAAAATATTATTTCTGAAGTGAGTGACATCTACTCACTTTCGCAAATTCCAGATTAAACGAAGTGAGTAAGTGTTACTCTAATACTGACATTTGACAACGTTACTCTAAAGTGAGTAACGATGGTGTTACTCACTTGTGAGCAGTTCCACTTTGTTCCGAAGTGAGTCGAATTCTACTCACTTTTGAGTAGATTTGAACGAGCGTGTAGAGCTTAGTGACATTTGAACACACGTAGACTAGCATATGCTCGTCATACACAGTTTGTTTTTGTTTTCCTCAAAGAAACTTGCACACGCTTTCCAGACTAATCAAAATGCATATGGAAATATTACCCAATTTGAAAAATTTACACCCGGTTTTTGGGTGTTTTTCGAGACTGAGTGCGAGTGAGAGGTTTCCTCTAAGGTTCACAACTACATCTACACTAGGGCACCCATACCATTGGGCGTGATAACCACTATATGTACAATTTATTATTTTATTCCTCGAATTTTGGTGTTATTTCTAAATAAGACCGATTTTAAAAGAAAGGAAGAGGACAGACCTGGTGTGGTTAGAACATACGTCTACTGAGTATTTGGGATTAGATTCCATCCAGAGATAGTCATTTATCTATCCCTTTCAAGACGGACGATTTCACCTTATGATCATGTTTCAACAGACAAACACGTAACACTCTAATTATTTTCATCGTACAGCAGAATAGCGCCCAATTCTAATATTTGGTAGTTGGCCGACGGGCCACTTGTGTCACTCACTACTCCAGATTGAATTGTACTCTTCATGTTATAGGCTATGGAGATTTCAAGACGGAAAGAAACTATATGTGAATCCGACTCTGTTTGAGCCATTTCAAAAAATGATGTCAGGCACAATAGTGTTGCTTCGTCCCGAAAGGAGAATGGCATTGAGATTATGGTGACGACTTCCTCCATTGGAAGAAAGTAAAGCTGTTGGTTTTGAGATGAACTAGCCCTGGGCTAATACCTTTAAGGCTCAATAATCCATCGCTCAATCATTAGCAACCATCAAAAAATAAAAACCAGTTTTTTCGTCCAAATTTAACGAAATGCTCATAAAAACCTGTCTTTTAGACATTCATGAGCTTTGCTTCAGTTTTGGGCAAAAAACCTGTTTTTGAACATTTGTAAAACGATTATGGTTATTTTCCTCTTAAGGCGAAGTAGGCCGTCATTGAAATGTGTACGCGTCGTTGATGATTGTTGCTAATTCATCTCACGATTTCGAATCAAAGAAAATCAGTTAGTTTTGCACTGACACAGCTGAAAAAGTATCAGCATACCTTATGCATGTTAGCGCGTACTACTTTTTGAAGTCAATATAAACTATCAACAACTACTTAGCCTTAACAAAGATAAAAAAGATAATAGGACCATATCGGGAATTGATTAGTTGTAAGCTTTACATTGGTAGGTACGTGAGTAAGCTAATTTCGGACAAAATTAATGCACTTAATCTACGGAGTTATGTTCAATTGAAAAACTTGTTGTTATCAGCATCATAATTTTTATTTTTCTTTACGCAAAATCATTACAATTAACAACATTTATACTTAAACTATGTTTTTAATAATTTAGGGGACCGAAATATTTGTACAACTTATAACAATAAACATTCTAATGATAGTAATCTAATCAGGTTTCAATGTCCGATATGTTTTCAATTCATATATTTCAATCATTTTAGGTCTACTAAATTCAAACCTTATTACAGGAACGGTCAATTACTAAAATTATATGAATTATAATTGAAAACATACCCAAATATGTTACATCAAAATCTGAAAAGATTTTAAATTTATAATACAACAGAGCCGGATGTTTCACTTAGTATTTTTATTTACCGAAAGAGTTGTACATTTAAAATTGTATAAAAACAAGTTACAAGTATTAATGTAACGGAAGCAGCATACATTGCATATGTAAGATGCATAATTCTTCAATATTGATCAAAATTAGGATCAAAGCTGAATTTGACTTATATATTGCTAACTAAATGTATAAAACGAATAATTTTAGTTTAGCGATAGTCGAGTCAGTTTCAAATTTAACCCAAATCCTGTGGGTTTCATAGAATTATGCACCTGTCTTATGTGCAATGCATGCTGCATCCGTTTCAAGATTACTTGGGACTGATGATGAGCGAAATTCGAAGGTTTTCATTACAAAATGTTTCTTGGTTTCACATGATACTATTATCAAAAATGTATAAGGTAATGTTTTTCATACAAAAACATTTGCTTAATTTATGAGGTATATTAAAGTTTCTGTTTTGATACTATTGTTAACTGTGGTGAATAAAAGCTATGAGGTTTGGTGTTTGTATATGAAGAAAAGTTGGAGTACGAGATGTTGGGCTGGTGGAATGCCTGATCTAAATGCATCAGGCTTAACTAGATAGGTTGGATGGTAGGACGGGGATAGGGAAATGAACTGGACGTCCAGAGTAAAAGTGGATACTTGAAGGCACATTTCTAGTATTTGACCATCTTCCCAACATCACGTTCCGACTTTTCCATTCTGGCTATTGCATTGTTGTGGTAATTTAGTATGTTATGGTGTCTAATATTTGTGTGTATATGAAAATGTGGCTATTGCAGTTATATGGAACCCGTTTGTGTAGTGTTGCGACTATTGTACATTGTGGAGGATGGCTTGGATGATGTAGAGGATCACTTTAAATATACCCATTTGGTGTGAACTTGTTACACGAATAAACGAATAATAGTAATATGAATATGGAACAAAAAACCACGAGACTGCAGAACTAAAAAATGCAGTGTTGTTGAGCTACGCAACAAAATCCAAAGGCCGATTGAAACCACCTTTACGATTCATGTACTGTCTGTACTTCCGTTTGAGAATCACATGAACTTCGCCCACGTTGTTGCCTTCGACCTTCTTACCTTTTGTTGTGTCGAACCCGCAAAAGCCCATGGTTTTGAGCATTTCTTGTTCTTCTGGAGTTTTTCCTTCTAGGTCTGCCTGTGTTACAACGGGCTTTGCATGAACTCGTCTGGACGAAGATGGTAGTGGTGATTTCTCTCGGCCCCTTTCTCTGTCGTACGATCGTGACCTAAAATATGCACTCGTGTAAGTCTTCGAATTGCAATTGAATATTCAAGTGCGAGTTGAAACTGAAATAACATTTACTATATCTACAAAAAAAAAACGTAAAGAATTACTTGGGCACCCCCATAATTCACTTTATATGAAAAATTACTCAGAAATTGATTGTAAGAACTTCTGAGGTAGTCGCTGTATGAAATCCTGAAGAAATTTCTGGATGAATTTATTTAAATTCATTGAGAAATTTCTGAAAAAGTTAATAGAATTCAGGGATAATCCCCGGAGGACAATTCCTGTGAGAAATCTTAGATGAGTTCTAGAAGGAATCGATATGGAAATAGATGGAAAAATAAATAAAAAAAATCGGAGTAGGAAAAAAATACTTTGGGGTCATCCAAAAATGACGTCCATCATTTGGGGGAGCGGGGGGGGGGGGGGTTGGTCTAGGGAAGTGTGACAGTACGTGTATAAGGTATTGGAAAAAGCGTGACAGAGGGGGGAGGGGGGTCTAGAAATCCCGAAAAACGATGGACGTCATATTTGAATCATCCCTTAGAAAACAGTGGAATATTTTTTTGTGAATGCTTGGGAGAACACCAATACAGGGCTCGTAGCGACTTGGGAGGGAGAAACCGATACGAAATTTCTGTACGTCATAGTGAGCCCCCCTCACAGTGACAGCTCTTAAACAATATACATATATTTTCGATATTTTCGCATTTCATTGACAAAAATCTAATGAGAATCAAGCATGAATTGTCAAGCAAAAGTAATGTCACGAGAGCACTTTTTATTCTGATCAAAAATAATGTATTAAAATACGCATCTTTTCACTTTTTCCTATTTAAAATTAAAATGAAATGCATAAAAACGCCCTTTTTCCATATTTGTCCGGAAAGATCAAATGTACACAACAAAATAAAACTAGCAATTTTCGTAAGTTTGCCTTGATTGTCTTTGGCAAGTTGGAGTTATCTTGCAGTTTGAAAAAAACTTTGCTTCATATTTTGTGTGTAGTAGCGGACTTTGGGGCAAGTGTGCCACCCCTGCTTTTTATAGAAACTATAATATATATTTTCTCTTTGAGCTTAATAATATGTTCCCTTATAGTTCACAGTACAATGATCAAAATATGATGAAAATTGCTTTATTTTTCACGTATTTACATCGACTTGTATAAAGACAACCAAATTTGAGTGATTTTTTATAAGATTTCGTTGTTTCTGAATAGCATGGTGAAAGGAAAATTATTAACAGATTTTTCTCACATACTGTACATCGTGAAACAATTCAAACGTGTAAGTTATTGTGGTATTTTAACGAAAAAAGTATTTAGTTTTACATATGAAATCCAGTTTGGTTGAAATGTATACTTATTGGGGCAAGTGTGCCACCTATTTGGTAAACAAAAATTGTTGGAGTGAAATTTATAAAAATGTAAACATCATCAGCAAAATCATAATAATAAACCAAAATGAGGCACCAGTAGTAGTTTCCGAAGTATAGTAGGGGAATAACTGACATTTTTGCCCCCCAAAGTGATTTTTTCTCAAAATATTCAATAATAACATGTTTTTCGGCTCATTAAATACCGTTTTACATATCTACATCAATATTTTACCGTTATTTAATGCTGATCTAGGTTAATATTATACATATTCGCCGTAATATAGGGGTAATACATATATTGTATTGAATGGAGACAAAAATAACCATTTTAGTTGTTCGAATTGAGTAATAGGGAGTTACGCATGTTTTGAACCTAGTTATAAAGCATCCCTTTATTACGGTAAACTTAAAATTATTTTTTAAACTATCGATTAGCGTCTGCTTTGTAAGTAATATTAATAGGGAATAAAGAAAATGTCATTACAAGTAGAATTACATGCGATGTTCATTCGGTGGCCGTCTTGCCCCATATGGGTGGCACACTTGCCCCATAGTGTCGAAAAATAGGTTATTTGGGATGATATTTGAGAAGCTCCAAAACTAATACTTTTTGAAATAATTGTCTTCATAAATGGCACAGTGGTTATGAAAAGATGTGAAACTAACATCATGAGGCTAAATTGGTGGATTTTATAAGCTTTAGGCAAAGTTAGAGAACAATTTGCTTAAGGTGGCACACTTGCCCCAAATTCCGCTATCTGTGCTCCCCTCCCAGGTAGCGACTAAGTGTATTTAAAATAGTACCTCTTGACTGAATGAAAATACCAAACAGGAACCAAAAAAAGTCCAAGGAGAGACGAAATGCATGCCAAAAATAAACGACAAAAAACCTGAGAAAATATATGAGAGTTTTATTCCTCAGAGAATCTTACCAGACATTTCTCTAAATATATCTCCCGAAAATGTTTTAGGAATTCTGTATGTCATTACGAAAAACATCGTAAAGTGTCGTAATTCAGCGCAGTTAAGGAATTAATTAAAAATTAGTATTGAATCAACAAAAAAGCTGTGAATCGCTATCTTCTTTTTGGCATGTACGTCCTCACTGAGACAGAGCCTGCTTCTCAACATAGTGTTCTCATGAGCACTTCCATAGTAACTGAGAGCTTTCTTTGCCAAAGTTGCCATTTTCGCATTCGTATATCGTGTGGCAGGTACGATGATTCTCTATGCCCAGGGAAGTCAAGGAAATTTCCTTTACTTTATTTATTCCTGGACCGATCGGAATTCGAACCAAGACACCTTTGAGGCTTTGCTTTGTAGCCGTGGACTCCAACCACTCGGCTAAAATCAAATCAAATCGCAGAACATCAATTTTGAAATGTGCTGAAAATCTTCTGGATTTTTTTTTTGGAAAATTGAATGAAATTATCAAACATTAATGTTCTATACTGGTATGAATAAGTACGATGCTACAATTATCTTGAAATGAGATCCATACTAATAATTGTCTTCACTCAAGATAGCCTTGTAAACATTTTCTTGACAACCTGTATCACGTTATATAAGCCACGTTTCTGCCCAAAATATTGAACAAACTTTTAATTCGATGAGTTGAGCTTGAGTCCATACAGCTCAGCCGTCGAAGCCGAGCAATGAAAGTTAACGGAATAGTTTTTTTTAAGCTGAACTGAAAAGATGTGCTAATCTGAGTAATATAATACACTACACTCAATGGGTGGGGGCTTCCTGTATTCACCTCGATCGTCTTCTGTATTCACGCTGACGCAGATCTCGTTCCCTGTCTCGCTCCCGACGTTCTCGACTTCTGTCTCGACTTCTTTCTCGTTCAATCGATCGTCGTCGTTCCCTACGAAACAAAAAAGAAAGAATAGGCAGTTTTATTATTTGGTACAGAACAGAAATATCAAGGCATAATGATTTTGCCTTTGGCTGAAAATCTCTCTAATAAAGACAAAATTTAAAAAAATAGGTAAATAATAAGGTGTAATGATTGAGCATAATTTTATACACGATGTGTGAATAAAAATTGTGATTAATTATCTGTAACGAATTTCAAAAGATGTTTATATGATAGTATATGATAGGATAGAAAAACCAATGTTGGCCCACCAACTGTTGCCCTAGTGGATTATACACTGTTGTACAAAGCAAAGCAAAGATCACATTCATATAAAGGAGGTAGGGTAAAGTAGGGCAAAAGTTCGAGCGGGGCAAAAGTTTTTTTTTTTGAGTTGTTCGACTCTATTCAAAACAAAACTTAAAACTATCATGGTGGTTTAAGCAAGAGACTTTCACTGCAAATATCATAGAAATCGATTGAGATTTGAAAAAAAAAACATTTTTTTACGTGAATCACCAAAATTTCACATTTTCACTTAGTTTTGTGAAAAACTGTGCTTTTTTTAGCATATTTCAATTA
This sequence comes from Aedes aegypti, assembly GCF_002204515.2. NCBI lineage: Eukaryota > Metazoa > Arthropoda > Insecta > Diptera > Culicidae > Aedes > Aedes aegypti. The sequence continues at coordinate 232,174,100 of NC_035108.1, read as the reverse complement.
ACCTTGTTTTGGGCAATTTTTGCATGAAAATTTAGTGTATTTTTCAGTAAACATAACTTTATAGCTGGTATAAAGTATGTATGTCATAGAAGTGTGTTTGTGTTTCGACCAGCGAACTTTTGCTCCACACTAGATTCGAACTCTTACCCCACCGGAAAAAAATATAAGACTTATAGGGGGAGATCCCCCAGTGCCGGACAGCACCCAATACCGGACAAAGTCGAAACATTGAGAAATCATGGTCCAATCAAAATGGTGTATTCGTAGAAAAGAAAGCTATTGTGTAGACTAATGTTTGCGTAGAATAACACATCCTTGAAATATGCATCCCTTTTGAAAAAAGGAGAAAAGTTTGAAAATCTTTAAAAAATTGACGTATCTTCTTAATTTTGAGCCTATTTAGTAATTATGTTGAATATGAAAAAAATACTTTGGATCCCGCAAGCATGATCGAACACAATCCTAATTTGATAGTATGAATGTATTTTGTACCATAATTGAAGTAAATATGGACAAATTACAATTTTGGTTAAGCACCTCCTGTCCTCAGTTTCGGACAGCTTGATTTGTTATATGATATCTTTGCAATTATTGCATCAGTGTCTCAAAACACTTTAATTTTTCATGGGTTCCGTCGACCATGGTATCAAACATGCAATAAAATTAAGAAGAATGAACATTCATAACAACATCGTAAAATGTGCTATTTTTCATCATATATGAAAGAGGTTTTTGATAGGCATCTTGCAAACTAAGAAAAACTCAAATTATTTTTGTAAATGTTGCAATTGCATTGAATTGGTAATTATAAACGATTTCTATAGTGTACACATTCAATGATGTTCAAATTTACAGAATTCGAGGCATTTCAGATCGTGTCCGGTATTGGGTGCCACCTTTCAAGATCGATCAATTTGGTACTAAAATACATCATCAAAACTCAATGTCAAAATTCATATTTATATTTTCAAATTTATTTTTGTACACTATAAAAATGATAATATTTATCATAAATGGGTAACACGAGCCCATCAAATCAATATTTTTCGAATTATGAATTTAGTGGCTTAAGTGTCCGGTACTGGGGGATCTCCCCCTAAGCGGTTTCTTCACCACCGCTTAGGCCCTAAACCTGGTTTAATGGTATGGGTAAGCATGGTTTACGGCTTAAGCGAAGGTGAAAAAATCGGCCCTTAATAAGTTTTTTTTTTTTAAATCCATCACTGCACATCATACTTCTCTATAGCATAGGGGTTCTCCATAAACCACGTGGTCATTCATGGGGAGGGGGTCGGGTCAATGACCACGGTTCATACAAATTTTAAAATTTTTATCACACTGTCGCAACTGGGCACAACTCGTGTTATAAAGTCTATTGCCCTATTAGGACTACCTTGCCAAATTTCCAAGGGCTCTAAATGCTCAGCAGTTTCGTTTTCAGCTTGACAAAAACGGCATTCAGAGGATTGGATTTTTCCTATCTTTTTAACCCGTATAGGCCTGAGTGAAAGCAAAAATACTAAAACCCTTATCGCACAGCGACTTCTTAACGAATTCAAATGATTTTTTGTCAGTATACTGGCACACATATCTAGTTTCTAAAAGTGGCCAGAAGAACTCGGGAATTTTCCTGTGGCCGGAGTTATTCCGGTGGGTCACTGAGTCAAATCGAGTGAAAAACGGATATTTTTTGGGACATGCCAAGTTATCTTTATTTATTTGCAATGACATTAATTAAAATTCGCATAAATCATTAAGATCTGATATTCACCATTATAAATAAAAAGTTTGGAACCGTTTATAATGTATCGGATGTGGCCACTCGGACCTAATACCCGGAGGAATCGGCTATAGATTTGAGGAAAAAAAACTGTTGTTGGTTGTGGTTAACGAAGGCATCGCTGTCTACTGCTCAGTTTTTGTTTCGATATTTCGTTGTGATAATTGTAGCGTCAATACCATATTTTCGACTGTGCTTCTTCGCCTCTTAGTGAACCACACGTTGGTGAATTTGCTGGATCAGTTTCGACATAATAACAACAGTGGAATGCCCAAAATGCTCGAGCTCACTACCTACCAACTGTCAAGAGGGAGGATTCGTAGTTTGCGGGGGAATCTGCTTGTAGTCTTTCCACGCTGCATGTGTTGGAGTTTGTGAAGCGATTGCTCGATGTAACCTAAAAAACGTTATTTGGCTGTGCGATGATTGTTTAGACGTGTTCAACAACCAGGTTTCTCGTCAGATGCAAAGTGATTGCTCCTCCGTAAATATACTGCTTCGCGACTAAAAATGGATGAACCAACGTGCGAAGTTCGATATTTGACCAACTTCGCCGCGTCGCGAGTCACTTCGCTATAGTGCGCATCTATGCACTCCACCGTGTGCATTATGCGCACTATTGAGAATCGAGTTGCGACGCGGCGAAGTTGGTCAAAAGTCAAACTTCGCACGTTGGATAACCAATTTTCTAACGCGAAGCAGTATATTGAAGTGGAGATAATTGATATGAAGGAAAAGCTAGTGAGCATCACGGATTCCTTATCTACGCTGATATCTAAGCAAGTTCCAACTGTTGCACGAGTATCTCAAGAAGACACGTTTAACTCGATACAACGTCCAACTCATCAGTCTACCCCACTATCGAAACTTAATTGCGGCTCTAGGATGAATGCATCTACAACTACAAATAATACTCATTCCTCTTCAGATGCCAACAGCCTTATACTGGATAGAAGCAATGATTTTTCCCTTTTCCTATCGAATATCGATTGTACTGTTTCCCAGCAAGAAGCTACTCGGATGGTCATCGAATCTCTAGGAATCAACGAAGTAACTGAGAAGATCGAAATTGTTAAACTGGTGTCAAAATGGAACGTTCACAACTATTCTCAGTATACATCGTACAAAGTGGTGATCGATGGGAAGTATAAGCAGTAGGCGCTCGAAACGAACACTTGGCCGGTCGATGTTATGTTCCGAGAATTTTTCAATTATCCACGACGTACTTGGAAACCTACGGAAATTCGGAACGTTAATTGAATGAATCACAGCAGTATACACCCATGTCCTTAAAATGTGTTTGCTTGTTTGTTATACATGATCGTCGTATATTGTAAAATTAAATTCTGTTGAGTTGAATGTCAGTACAAATGTTTGTAAATTAATTGCAATAGTATTAAGTAAAACATCATTGGGGCACTACAGCCTGTTGATGAATCAAATAAATAAAATAAATAAAGGATACTAAACCGTTGCAATTCTTGAAAAGTAGAGATGAAATAAAATAGTTCACTAAAATGCGTTCCCATAAGCTTGGCACAGATGTTAAGATACAATTTGGCTATTTCATCGTAAATTTGAGACTTTTCGGAGACCCGAAAATGATCATTTGTAGGCTCAATCAAATGCAGGACTCATGGGTATCCAATTCAATCGTTTACACTGATGCGTCTTTCTTAAAATTCCTCGATAGTGGCCATATTATAGCCGATACCAAAAATTATCTGTGACTTGAAATTTGCGTACCTCCAGGGGCACAAACCCATAGCACCCATTTCACCCGACCTGACCCAGTGACCCACTGGAATAACTCCGGCCACAGGAACACTCCCGAGATACTCTGGCCACTTTTCGTAACTAGATATGTTGACAAAAGATTATTGAAATCCGTTATGCATTCGCTGAGCGGTGAGTTTTAGTTGTTTTTCTTTTACTCAGGCCTATACGGGTTAAGATGATACCTACTTGGGCAGTGACCGGTCATCAGGCTAGTTATTACCCAAAGATTTCCTTTATTAAGATTCAGTATAGACCGGGCTTTAGCTAGACTGGGTTTTATGAATCTTTTTGCTTGCTTGGATGTTTCCGTGGCGTTCCAATTGGATTCTACCATGAACATTTCCCAATTTTTCAGTTTCATCTTGAGAGTGTACTCAGGAACACCACAGAACGGTTCAGGGCCAACAAAGCTCGAAGCTGCACCCCGGTCTTGCTAGATTGTCGGCGATTTCATTCCCCTCAATTTCACAATTGCCGGGCACCTAGTACAATGTAACTTAGTTCCTACTGGCCAATTGCTTCAGAGAAAGAATGCATTCCCACACTAACTTCGATCTACATGTGAAAGCATTCAAAGCTGCTTGACTTTACGAGAAATTACAGATCTTCACAAACCTTGATGGTTTGTATTTCAGCTTGGAACACAGTGGGACTACGCCCCATAGCGATTACCTTGCTGATACCAGGGCCGAAAACTCCAGCTCCGGTATTTTCTCCCATCTTTGACCCGTCGGTATAAAATACAATAGAATCTGGACGAAAACTTGGCCCACCAGAATCCCAATCGGCTTGGTTTACCCACTTTAAAGGGAACATCATAGTTGGTCTTCGTTGTCATCCAATCTTCTATCGTTTTCATATCTGAATTCAAATTGAATTCCTTGATGATCTGCATGTGACAAATCAAATCATCATTTAGTATTTTATTATAACGAATAAACTGCAAAGACACTACACGTTAATGCTTCCAGTGGGCTATTTGCCCTTTGAAGGAAGCACCACACTAGACAACGGACTAGCATGCAACGCCCAGTGGCACAGTCGGAAAACATTCCTCTCGAAAAGTTTTCGGCCTGAGGTGGGAATCGAACCCACACTTCTTAGCACGATGCGGCTAAATGCCTCGGTGACACTAACCGCACGGCTACGAGCATTTTTTGCAGCTTGCAGTTAAATGAATTGATGCAAAGGCAGTATATTAAGAAGGTAATCCAAGGCAACCGATGGTGTACTTTTCATTGCCCCTGTCAATGATATACAGGTAAGTCTTTGAAACTTAGCCAGCTTCTTCTGAGCGGTTACCTCATTTGTCTTGGGCCACCATACTAATGAACCATAAGAAATTTTTGGTCGGATTATTGCTGAATAAATCGAGTTTACCATATTAGGTCACAGTCACCAAGTTTTTCCTAGGGCTTTATTGCAGACCCATACTGCCCATAATCGCATAACAGTCCCATGTCGACTTTTGACCGATTTGCGTTTTTGCATAAATCAACTCACCATCGTCAGGAGATCGATAAAAACTGCTAAAAAAGTAGCCTTTGTTCCTAACTTGTACAAAAACAAACCCCATTTGTGTTGTCCCATCTTGAAAATATTCGCATAACAGTCACATCAAAGTCCGTATAGTGATCGGGCTCAGAATGAGTACCACTTCTAGTACTACATACGGTCTCTTGGTACTACTAGTTAATCACTGATGTGTAGCGAAGTAAAGGGAAATCAATTATACAGTGAAACCTCCATGAGTCGATGTTCTATGTCTTAATATTGACTCATGGAAACATACCCAAACAAAATTTCATGGTAACTATGATGATTCGCTCAAACAGCTTTCCAAAGCATTTCTGTTCCATAAGTCTATGATTCCTTCAGATATCGACTCATGGAGGTTTGACTTTATTTAATACACACTTGCTTACGACATTGTAAATGTCATGTATTCACGTTGTTTCGAAAATATTTTTAAATTAGTGGATGCCACACATATATATGTATTTTCTATTACGATGCATTACAAATTTTCATTTTAAATAAGGCTTATACAAATATTAATCTTCTTTTATGTCCATAGGTAACCATTTGGGTGGTAAGAGGGGAATAAAAAAAGGAGGAACATTATTAAATTTTGTAATGATTCTTTGCTGGTGCTCAGGAATATCGAACTAAAACTTATTTTTGCGTTTTTTGATAACTGGTAAAATTGACTTAAGGAGTACTTGCTTGTAAATGTGCAAAATAAAAACTTTTCAATGCGAAAGCAAGATTTCCATATAAAAACAATCAGCAACCACATCGTCTTCTTCATCTGCTTATTGGGAGAATACAGAAAGACTTTGGCTCGGCACATCCCACGAGCCACTGTATTTTAGATCTGCGGTCAAGGCTTACAGAAGTTGCCTGAAAAATTTGTTTCATCATTCTGGATCTCCCATATAACAGATTAGCTAGGTTGTTCTGGAACATCTCGAATCATTTCCATCGGATTCCATTTCCGCATTATCCAAAAGATCATCATCTGGGTCTCTCATGACTGTAAGCGCATTCCACATCATAACGTGTGTTTTGTGAAATCATTCAATCCGATGTTTTTTTTATCTGGTGATTCATCCTTGGACATACAGTATACTATCCGTAACTCGCTATTCCGTATCTCGATATCGTGTTATAGAATGTGTAGTAAATGTGGGTTTTCATGGATACCTCGATGGTCCCTTTAACCAAAGTTACCCTGATTTTGTGTTCTTTAACACGATATTTCCCTAACTCGATAGTCGCCTTAATATCGAGTTACGGAGAGTTGACTGTACTATAACTAAATTTTTAAGGCCAAAGAACATAAATAGCAAATGAACCAACCAGTGCATTAATAACAATGAGTGTTTTAGTAGCTGTCGAACGAGCCGATGAACAAGATGGGACTGGTATGCAATTACATTGGTATATTATATTGTATATAATCGCATAACAGTCTCGCTACGATATTTATGCATTTTAAGGCAAATTTTCAACTTGAATACAAAAGAAATTTATTAGGTTTGTTCGTGTACTCAACAAACAGTGATATGTAGCAATTTAACACATTTTAGGCCAAATAAAGACTCAAAATGGAGCGAAATTGTTTCCACATTTCAATCGTCTTTTTCTCAGTTTGTCGTTTTCCAACATGGGACTGTTGTGCAAAGAGGGGCAGCATAGGGCATTAGTACCCTTACTTATGACCTTGCTCAGATGAGAGTTCTAGTTCCATTTATTATCCAAAGTAACCCCAAGGTGTTTAACTTCTTCCGAAAATTGAATTTGAACTCCATTCAAAGAAGGCTGCGTAAGCTTTACCTTTGTCCTTCTGGTAAACCCTTCTTTTCTACACCATTTGAGAGTAATGTTTAACGCAGTTTGCAACCGATCGGAAATCGCGTTATCAAACATTCCACGAACCAAGATGGCCACATCATCGGCATATCCAACTACCTCAAAACCTTGATCTTTTAGATTTCTAAGGAGTTCGTCTACTACTAGAGACCACAGTAAGGGCGATAACACTCCTCCTTGAGGACATCCCTTAGAAGTTCTTATAGATATTTGCGCATCTCCTAGATCAGCAGAAATTGTCCGATTCTTGAGCATAATCATAACCCATACGATAACACTTTTATCCAAGCCTGCTTACATGGCTGCTATACACACTAAGCAACCGAATTTCACCGTAATCTCAACAGCTGAACAGTTCGGTGAAATAAAACACCGTAACTCCGTCGAAATTTTACGGATTCCGGTGATTTTTCACGGAATTCTGTAAAAATTTACCGTACTCCGTTAATTTATTTCACCGAACTTTTCAGCTGTTGAGATTACGGTGAAATTTACGGATTACGGTAAAATATTTTAAGTGTGTAGGATGCATTATCGAATGTTCCTTCAATATCGAGAAAAGCAACCAGCTATTTCTTTGGCTTCAAGAGATTTCTCGATTTTATTTACCAGCGACTGCAGCGCCGTAATGGTAGATTTACCTGATTGATACGTAAATTGGTATTTACAAAGAAAGGCATTTCTATTAAACTTGTTGACTTGATAAAATCATCATATATGTCTAATGGCTTTGGGAACTGTTTTATCCTTTCTTCCAGCTTTTGGAAAAATTCTAACCTTTTGCCATGCTTTTTGGAATATATGAAAACGCAAAACTTGCTTTGAATATTTCGATTAAGAGCGGACAAAGCGTCTCTTTCCATTCGACCCTCGAAGGCGTGAAGATTTCACAAACTTTCTGATAGGCATTTATCGACCATACATGTCTTGCCTCATCTAAGACCTGTTCTTCATTCGAATATGGGATCGATTCAGGGAAATGAGTTCTCATCATTACTTCCAGTGTTTCAGAAGAGGTAACAGTAAAACTGCCGTCTTCTTTATTATGGCTACCTAGACCATTTGAATAGTCTTTTGAAAGGACTTTGTGCAACCTTGCAGCTGCAGGAGCGTTGTTGAGGCTTTCACATACCCGTCTCCAGTCCTTACGTTTGGCGTGCCTTAGTTTTCTGTTGTATTCTGTTAGGGATTTTTTGTATTCAACCCAATCTCAAGTGATCTTTGCTCTATTGAACAACCGCCTGGATTTCTTCCTCAATCCTGCCAGCTTTCATTCACCCAGCAGTCATTCCACCAAGGCACATCCCTGTTAGATGACCTTTGTTGATAGGACAGCTAGCATGATAAGATGAGACCATTTGGTCAATGATCCCATTAGAGGCATTTTCCAGTTGTGAAACAGTCGTGCACTGTTCACCGTTATACGAATTCTTATTCGTTAAATGAAAACGATAGAGATCCCAATTGGTTTTCTTTGGGTTTCTAAACCTTTCTGTTACTTCTGATCCAGCTTTAAAATCAAACCAGATTTGTTTATGATCTGACAATGATTCTTCATCAGAAACATGCCAGTTCACAATCTTCTCCGATAGCAGGTCGCTACAGTTCGTGAGATGAAAAACCTCTTGTCGGATGGAGTTTACAAAAGTAGGAGAATCCCCTCTATTACATATGTCTATGTTGTTAGACGATATGTAGTTTAAAAGATCTCTTCTTCTTTTTTATTAATATCGGTGCTGCTCTAAATTGTATGATAGGCATTTGCATCGCACCCTATTATAAATTGGGCATTAATTTTCTTACATTAGTTGACAAAATGAACGACCGAACATGGAGGCACATCTTCAACATCTCCAGGAAAGTAAGCAGAAGCAATGCATACCTCTGTTTTTCCCCGGATAGTTGGCACCTCTACTTTGATCGCAACAATGTCTCCACGGATGAACTTTGTAATTGGGTCAAATTTTCGTTTCGTCGTACAAAACTCTACAACTACTCGAAGGGCAGCCAATTACCTTACCATTTTTTACCCAGGGCTTTTTAATTATTCCCACATTAATATTTTCCTTGGTGAACCTTTTGCTGAGCACTGATGATACGCCCTTTGCATGATGAAGGTTCACCTGGATAATTTTTATTCGATTCATATTACATTAATATGCTCCCACTCGTATCTAGCCTCTGATTTGAGGCTAAATATGAAATCCATATTAATTTCAATCCATATTATGTATGAAATATACCGGAACGGGGCTGGGACCATTTTTTTCGCTATGAAAATCTCGTTAGTCAATATCGGTCAGATTCAACCAGAAATTTAACTTTGGTTTCTAAATTGGCCAATCATAATGATTTCATATGAGAGAGGCCAAATTAGGAGAACCTTGGCCAGATTAGTATTGGAGGTAAAATTATGAAGAAAATGAATTATTTTTCTTATGTTATGAATCAATTCGGACGAGTAGCTGAATGTAGCTCTATCATGTAAAAGGGATCTACTGAACACAAATAGTTTCAAGTTGATTGGCTATGAAAAACGGTGTATAATCTCTGGCTACGACTGGTGTATGACCAAAACCTAGTTGAAAAACTTTAAAATAATGTGTTAAAGTTTTTCAACTAATAGACTAATCTTTAGGGGACCAATTTGCAATAGACATCAAATAAATCAGCACAGATAAAGAGCGATTGAATGGTATAACGCCAATACGTTATCTCGAAATACCGCAATACAATTGCTTTCCCATAATGTAAGGACTAACATTGAAAATGATGTAATTATAATGTTGTTGATTCTTAACAGACTATCGTTACCAATAGTATTCACGTAAACCTGTTGATACAAATATATTTCAAGTCAAGGAAGAGGTAACAAAGTTAGAAGATTTTGATATTGGCAACATTGTTTAAAAACCTGCCTTTACTACTATTATTCTATAACAACAAAACTGTTTTCAATGTTATTTATTGAGAATAGATTCCTTACCTGCCAGCCGATCGATTTCGTTCACGATCCCGGCGTTTTTCTCTGTGTGCTTTTCTGCGCGGCGGTGATGGCATCTTCTCCGGCAATTCTGTATACAAATGAAAGTGAGGTTATGTCGCAATTAGTAGCCTCATATTATGGCACTGATTTTGTGCAGTTATTTACAATTCAACAAGCTTATTTTCAAGATATTTATTACAACAGATTAATTTAGATTACTTATCTATGAAAACAAGCAATGAACTTACCACAATTTTGAAGTCATGTATACGATTTTCGCGAGAAACGTCCGTAGCGAGAAGGAAACTGAAGAGAACTGTTTTCACCAATCAAGTAAAAACCAATGAGCCTAATCGTTTTGTATGAATGACACGAACAGCTAAAAACTGCATTTGAGCAAAACGAACACTGCAATCTTGTTTCACGCATAAGCGGGTTTTTTAGGCACCATCCATTCCATACATTGAGCGAGAATAGCTTAGCGTGACTTGTCCAAACGTTTTGCTCTTCGTTGTGCAACACGTGCAACAGGTGTGTGTCGATTTGACCGAATTTTGTTTCACGGAAGGAGACTGCAATCAAGAAGCCATTTTATAAGACGTTTCGAATCATATGTTACCGTTATTATGCAAAATAAATGTCCATCAAATCTGAGCACAGGGCTCGATTCCTGGGGTCATTCTGCATCTCTGGACCAATTTAAAAAAAAAAATCCCTAGGAGGAATTTCGAGAAATCTCGATTTGAAGTTTTTGACTGAAAATTACAATATTATCCATATTAAAATTTTGCAAAAGCACTGAAAAAAACCTACAAAAACGCTCAAAAACTGTTCTCAACTAGTATAACATTGTTACAGCTTTTCCGGCATTCGCACTAAATGACCAGCTCACTGAAGTTTGCCTATTTTATTCGCTCAATAGTTTTCGCACCTGTTCTCAAATAAATGTGCTAAGAGAGCCAAGAATAAGCGTTTTATACTGGGCAAATTGACAATGATGTTTCATTTAGGCAAGCTTGCATTAATCGTTGCTCTCCTTAAATTATTATTAAAAAACTGCTTTAGTTTTCGAAACACTTTTCAGTGTTGCACGATAAAGGATCGTGAGGTATTTTGGCGAAGTTGTTAACGAAATAATGGATCTTTGAAGTCAGATAAGCTTTTATCAAGCAACAGAGTAGAAATGTCGTCTCAATTTGCAAGTTGCGGGTCCCTAAGCTGGTTACGTAATCCATGAAGGAGATATTCGCAGCTAGAACACGTCTTCTTACTACACGGGAAACATTATTATCATACGTCACAAATGTTATATTGCTCTTCAACAACTTTAACACCTCCATCAAGAAATGCCTCAGCACCAACACATCTGAACCTGTTTTTTTTTTCTCTATATGCGACCATATACGTTTGGGTAAAGTAAATGGCATTACAAGCTTGTCTTAGTTGTCCATCTTTAAAATTGTGAAACTCTGCTTTACTGCACTGCGATCGATTCCAATAAAGCCATCGTCTGCCAAATCAAGGAGTATAAGGGATGGTACACAAATTATGTCACGCAAAATTTCAACTTTTTAGACCCCCTCCCCCCCCTTTGTCACGTTTTTTGTATGAGTTCCCCGAATTTTTTGTAAGGCTTGTCACACTTGGCTTGACCCCCTCCCCCCCCCTCGGAGCGTGACGTAATTTGTGCATGACCCCTAAGCAGGGCAGACAATCGTCAGATTCGTCACCGACGAAATAAAAAAATATCGTCATCCAGTATAATAACTATGGCAGGTCGTCATCTCGTTATCGACGAAAGAATGCACGACAACTTCAACCCAAAATCGTCAACTAGCAAACGTTTCTTCATTACGCTTGCTACCCTTACATACATGAAGAAAGCATTTATTTGGTTGCTACGCACCAAACAACGAATGCCATCACATAATTGCTTGTATTTGCAAGTGAACCCGCTCTTCTCATGATTCTACAATAGTTCTGTTGGTGAGCGCGTGGATTTGACGATTTAGAGATCGTTTGTTCGATTCCAGACGCGTTTTGTTTTTGTTTTATTTTTGCAAAAAATACTCATAATCTGTCGAAAACACGATTCATATTTTTAGTCGGTTTGGTGCTCCCGAACGAAGATTCACCCATAACGAAGGAATCGTATTTGTTCGTCATGACGTCGAGCCTATGTGACTGGATCTCTGCGGCAAATCGTCATTCGACGCTGGTTGAGTGACGATGACAACGCTTCTTTTAGTTTCGTCGCCGACTTTTTCCATTTGACGGGGACGATTGTCTACCCTGAATATAAGCGACAAAACGCAATATTGAAAAGTAAATTAGGAAACTCATCTCTTTGGGTTCATTCACAAATTTCATAACGCTAAAAATGGTCATTATTGACACCCACCCACCCCATCGTAACGCATTTTGTATGAATATTTATCAAATTTTGTATGAACTGTAACATCTTGAGGACACCCACCCACCCCCTTCAGCGTTATGACATTTGTGAATGGGCCCTTTTCATTCCATGTAATTTTACAAAAAAAAAAAGCTCCTCGTCTACAATCCTTACACTTGATTGTATTTGTCAGCTTAAACAGCTTTAAGTCTCATTTTGATGTCTTTGATACTACCTGCAACAGCTATTGATTTTTGTTACTGAGCCGAACCTAGAAATCAATAAACAGATTGACGATGAATCCCGAAAAAAATAAAACGAAATGAATGGTTGCATTAACATCAATAGTATATTTAAATTTATTTCTTTGATTTCATTCTATTAAACGAAGCTTACTGGTTTACGCTATGTAAAAACATACTTAAGCCACTCTGGTAAGTTAAGCCAGTAGTGAATATTTGTAATTATAACAACGGTTACAGTTATATAGTAGTTGAGAACAGTTTGGCTAACTTTTTGAGTGTTTTTGTAGGTTTTTTCAATGCTATTGAAATGTTTTAATATGGATTATATTGAATTTTTAAGTCAAAAACTTCAAATCGAGATTCCTCCTAAGGATTTTTTTAAATTCGCCCAGAGGTTCAGAATGACCTTAGGAATCGAGCCCTGTGCTCAGATTTGATGGACATTTTTTTTGTATAATAACGGTCTGTCGGGGCACCGTGAAGGAGCTCATTCAGCAATGGCGATGATGTCTATGCAACATGCTTTATAATGTTTCCATTTAAAATTGAAATCAGCAGATGGGGAAGAATTTATTTTATCTGGTGGCAACATCAACCATGTAAGGAAGAGACGAGCACGTCGTCACTAACAAAAATGTGATCAGCGTCATTCATGTTGGGTTTTAAATTTAAGCATTAATAATTGTCAGAAATCCCTATTAAATGAATTGTATCGATCACAATGAAGATGAATAAAGCAGTTGTTGTTTAGCGTTGCGGCAGAACACAAGTAGAAATCTGCCCGCAATATAGTAGTTGAAATGTGTTTTCGTGTTCTATAATTCGAGAAGATGCTTGGCTGGCGCAATTTAAATGGGATCCCCACAAATTTGGGGGCTCGTCCGGGAATCCCAAATGATGTACATTGGGAAGAAACTATCGCTGTGGAGATAGGTGATATAGACGCGAATAACAGTTATGGTGTTGAAAATTGTAAAGAAATAGATCCAAAATACTTCGAGAGTTTTTGGACTATATTCGCTGCTCAAGTGGAGGTGCTTGCGGTTGGAACATCGAAATTGGTTCAAGAAGTAGCCGCGATGAAATCAGACTTCAACGAAATAAAGTCTGAAACAGTTTCATTAAGCTCTATCATCGACGAAATATACTCACGTTCAAAGAGTACTGTTTGTGGAACGAACGAAGAACGTGGGAACAATAGCAGAGCAATTGGCAATAACCAAAGTTACGATAGTGTTGTTTCTACAGCATCTGGCAGACCAAACGCGAACATTGAAGCAATGGTTATGACGATACGAGATACAAACGAAACTATGGACAGTAAGAACGATGCGCTGTGTGGTGGCATTAGTTGTATTCTACCACGAAGGCAAAAGAGGCAAAATGGACAAAATAGATTTCGGGGCTCTCGATCATTTCGACCCAAGAAACGTACGAGTAAATATCGAGGCAAAAAGAAACATGTTCGTCGGAATTGGAATGAAGTGAACCCACAATCTCACTACGTCACACCGTTTCGTTACATTTTGCTTGCTGGATGGCAAAGAATGATATTTTGGAAGAGGCATGTCGATATTACACTGGCTACTGATACGATCGAAGAGGATGATGATGACGAAGACGACGATAATGACGACATCCGAGGCGGATGTCGGTCAGGGTGGCCGATTGTTGGGTTTTAAATTTAAGCATTAATAATTGTCAGAAATCCCTATTAAATGAATTGTATCGATCACAATGAAGATGAATAAAGCAGTTGTTGTTTAGCGTTGCGGCAGAACACAAGTAGAAATCTGCCCGCAATATAGTAGTTGAAATGTGTTTTCGTGTTCTATAATTCGAGAAGATGCTTGGCTGGCGCAATTTAAATGGGATCCCCACATTCATATGTCAAGCTAGTTTTTTGAACAATAACAATGAGCGGCTCGCCAGACAACGCTATTCGAACGTCTCGTAAAATAGCTTAGAGGTCTCCGGACAAGGGGCCATTCATAAATTTCATAAAGCTAAAGGGGATGGCTGGATGTTCTCCTGAAATTACGCCTCATACAAATTTTGAAGAGTTTTCATACAAAAAGTGTAACGAGGGGTGGGTGGGTCTCAAAAATTGTAATTTTCGGTGATATGAAATATATGAACCAAGAGGGTGGGTGGGTGTTCTAAAAATGTTACAGCTCAAACAAAATTTCAAACATATTCATACAAAGTGCGTTACAAGGGTGGGGGATGTCCAAAATGGTAATTTTCAGCGTTAAGAAATTTGTGAATGAATCCCATGCCAGGTTTCAATTAATTAATTTGCGCACAACATAAGTGCGATTAAAAGTGCAAGATTGCGAATGAACGTGCGGGTCGATCTGATGTCTTCACTGCAATTATTCAGCATGAGATGATTATCAAATCCAACGTAATCCCGCAGATTTTTTTTTTCATGATTCCGCACTTATAAAGTGTCCAGTTTCAGATGCAATTCATAATAATTTTATCCAAAAGCTTATACAGTCGCCTCTCCACATCTCGATATCAAAGGGACCATCGAGATAGGGAGAGATCGAGACATAGAACAAATTTTTAACCAATACTAGATTGAAAATCACTCCGTTACCAGGAAAACTTAAAACAAACAAATGTCATTTCGTCTTCGCAAATTGTTATCAATCTCTAAAATCTAGTCTAGTAACCTTTGGTAATGGGCATATCGACATACGGAGAGAAAATTGGGATCGAGATAGGGAGATATCGAGATAAGGAGGATATCGAGATATGGAGCGTGAAAATGTATGCAGAATGAAGGGACCAAAAAAATCATCGACATAGGGAGAGATATCGAGATGTAGAACATCGAAATGTGGAGAGTCGACTGTAGGTTTATTTCATTGAAACTTAGACATCTGTTGACAGGTGCGAGAACCAAGGAAAACGTGCTGCGCGCATAGGATGCACACTTCTTTTTTTCACTTATTTTTACTTGGAAAAGTGTACTGTAAAAACAAATGACGATTCCTGCCATAAAGAAGAAGTGATTGAATGCTAAAAATTCTCGAGAAGCTCAATAAAGCAATCTGACGTTTAATCACCCATCTCTTTTCCGCAAACGAGCGTAAATGGATTGTTTTCATTTTGTTGTTTGAAGGTGAAGGCTGGGTGAGCTATATAGTGCGACATAATAAATTTGTCATGTATGAAATTTCCATCAAATGATTTTCGGTGAAAATGATATAACCATAATGCCACAGTTGATATTTTTCTTGTGTGTGTGTGTTTTGTTCTGTCAAGGACTAATCTAGTACTACACGTAAATCAAAAATAATTTTGTGTCAAAAGAACGGCACGCGATTTGAAGGAATCAGTGAAGAAAATAGCTTGAAACTAAAAAGTACTTTATAAAACTATTCAATAATTCTTTTAACTAGTGGTGTATAATAATCAAAACTCAAGCGCTATGAATATGTTAGCGAAAGCGTTCCGAGTGCCATCGGTGAAGCAGTTGTCGATTGCCGTGGCTCCAACCAAAAACATTGTCGGCAAGCGGGATTTCACCAGAACTATTTGGTACATGTGCCGTTCGGAAAACATCAACGGATCGCCATCGGCCTTTCCCAAAGAACTCCTCAAACCGACCATCAGTTGTTCCTGCGGTTGTGCCGGCTCGAAGCATATCCACACCAAAGGTAAGCGTTCACACTCTCGCTACGGATTTCACTGCCTTATAATGTACGATTACATAACCTTGACATGTGCGCCATCCCATAAGCACATAATCTTATGAAATACATAGCCGAATATCTGTATGTCGTGTGATTGAAGTGCAATGAACCATGGAATCTGAGCGGCCAAAAAAGTACGGCCAGCGGGCAGTATCTTGTGACTTAATTTTGTACACAAGGCTGATAGCAAGTCTCTTGTTAGAAACTTGGTCACTATTTTAGACAAGTCCCTAAAATGTTAATCAAAATGGTCTCTAAAGTAACTATTTTTCGTTTTCTCCTTGTGGTGAATCCTGGTGCAAAATTCTAAACGGTCCAAAGAAACCTTTAGCAACTTCACATCACGCTTTTTTAGGAATTTCTTCTCAGATTCCTCGAGAATTCCTGAATTCTGCTAGGGAGAATTCTTATAGAAGAATTTCAGACTCTTCCAGAACCTCGTTTGAAGATTTCAAACGATTTCATTTAGAGGAAGTACAAGTTCTCGAAAATTTGCTACTAAAAATACTGTGGAAATCTAACGCAACTACATCCAGTAATTTTCACAAAGATTACTCTGCAAAAATCGTTAAGGTTCCGTGGGGCAAGTGGGTAATGAAAATCGTATACCTAGTTGAAGTTCTTCCAATCATAAAGACTTTAAATTGAAATAAATGAGGTCGTGTATATTTTTTAGCTTGACTCCCACCAAATATAAGCGGCATGCTGAAATTGATTTTTATGTAAAATTATAGAAAAAAATACAGAAAAAGTTTTTGAAAAATGTTTTTTTACTTTTTACTTGTCCCACAAGTGGGGCAAGTGAAAAGTTTGTCGTTTTGAAAATGAGTCAAATGAGTTGACAACATTATAATTAAAACATTTGCAATGTTAGTTCTTACATCATGGTACAGCAATTGCATTTCTGCTCTGTAGAATTTCCACCGCTCGTTATTTATTTATAAGAAAGTAGGATATGACGTCGGGTAACTCTTCGGAAGAAATCATTTCTTGGAACGGAATCCTTCAATAAAGTGTTTTTATTATTTTTTTTTTGTGTGGATAGACCAATACCCCATTTTTATGTTGTGAACTAGCTTTACATAGACATTCCTCGAGATTCCCGTGCGTTCTCTTATATTGGAACTTTTCAATCAACGTTTACCTATCAATCAGTTGTCTGAAGTAGACACAATTATACAGGAATGCTTGACAACCTCTTTTAGAGAAGTTCCATGTTTATATTAGCTTTTAACGCTTTGAGTAAAGTGTTTCTTGAATTATCAGCACGCTCTGTTTTTCTATGATAATTGCGAACCTTGTTTACCTATAGCTACCTAAAGAGCAAACACAAATTCAATCTACAATAAGAAACTTTTCACTTGCCCCACGTGATTAGAAAATTGAAGGAGTTTTAATTTAGTTATTTTTAGGGCTACGACGTATTCATTCTAGAACTTTTTCTATTTCAGTCTGAAACTGTCAGATAGGACAACTTAGAAGTGGTACAGAAAATTATTGTCCGTAACTTTTTTCCACTGAAAATATTAAAATAAGATTGCACGCCGCCAACTTGTTACGGAGTACTAGTTGACAGGTTAACAATCTTTCCCTACCGTAATGCTCTGAATGGCCTCAACGGTTTACGCATGATTTTGAAACGTTAATTCACATGTTCAGTAAAATATACACATTATTTTCACTTACCCCATTTACCCACTTGCCCCGCGGTACCTTATAATATAGGATAGGTAAAATTTTGTTATTTTCCATAACAGATTTATAAGAAAAAAATGTTATTTTTCGTACATGAAATAAAACTGGCCTTGTATAAGCAATAGCTCTTAAATCCTTCATATCAAATTAATTATATTTTTAAATTAAACAAATTTAAAACAGCTTTCGTCATTATAACTGTTTTTTGTTTTAATCATCTTCAACAGATAAAAATGCTTCTAACAAAAATACAACATAGTTTGTAATTTGGTACAAATTTTGATATAAATGTGGTACGATTGGTACGATTGATTTTTTATCCTTGCACGAATTCAGGAGTTTCTGCAAAAGTTTCATCATCGATTATTAAAGGATTTGTTTTAGAAATTACTCCCGGCATCTTTTGAAAATTTCTCTATTAATTTTCAAAAAATACCCATATATAATATGAAAAGCACTAGAAAAATTTGCCAAGTGATGCACGACTGAGCTGCTAGAGTCAATGACTAACATTATTTTTTGACTAAAAAAATCGTTGAAACCAACCAGAGAGCTCTTTGGTACATTTTTTCGCGGTTATAATCGATTTCTTGTTAAATGCTTTGCGAATTTCTGGCTGAAAATATGACTGAAAGGAGATCTTAGGAAACATCATTGATATAATCGAAAGTGTTTAAGTGTTTAGAAATTCCTGGCAAGGATCTTGGTAAGATGCTTTATAAATTTCTTTTAAGATTTCATATAAAGTACTGTATACATGCAATAGGAATTTGTTTTTGGTAGGTTGTATTGTATTGTATTTATTGTTAGCTATTGTGTACGATAACTTGCTGTTTATACAAACGTTTGATCAAGTCAAGGAAAAAGGTAGGTTCCTGGAGAAATTGATGCGGATTCTTGAAAAAGCTTTGCTTTGATTACTAGCTTGACCAATTCGTGATCAATGGCAAAGGCCTGACGATCTTCGACTTTTTGATTCAAACAAGCATCTTCCCAGGAATCGGAAGATGTTTTTTTTTTCGTTATTTTGGTAAAGCAATCAAATGTTTTTTTGTTGTTGAGATATCGTTAAAGATCTCGTAGGATCCAGAAAATTGTACTAGATCAAGATTTACTCCAGGAATTAATTTTGAACTATAACGCATAATTTTGAAGGCATTCTTAGATGGGTTGGCCATTATCAACATTGTTTATTTGTAGAAAACATATATTTGAATTAAGATTCACTTTTTATATACAGGTATGTTCCGTTTTCACCACGTTCCGATTTTGTCACGCTCCGATTTTGTTACGTTTTGATTTCTTCAACAAATTATTCCGTTTTTATCAACATACAAAAATAGATTTGTTTTTTAATTTTCAAAATGTTTAGAATATAAACTAAATACTTATTTTGAAGCTTTTTAGTTTTTTTTTGCAATAGCCTCAGATTTCAATTTTCGACATTATGTTAATGTTGAGCACCTACGATGGTAAGTCATTGTAAATTCAGCCAATTGTTGGAAAATTCATTTCGCCGAAGTTGGATATTTCTCAGAATCCATGCAAGATACCCTACTTCGGAAGTAGGGCGCATTCGAACGCATCCAGATGCGAATCGAATGCACAACTTCCGAAGTTAGGTATCTCGCACAGGATCTGAGAAAAATCCAACTTCGGTGAGGAACCATTTCGAACTTCTTACCGCGCCGACAATATACAATTCGATAAGGTTTGACTCCTTCTTATCCACTAATCAATTGGAGTTTTTAAACTTGGCATTATATGTTGGATAAGATTGACCCATCCTTCAACAATCGACAGTTGCTCTGGCCACGTACCAGCAACAACTGGAATTTGTGATTAGTTGAATACGTACTTAAGAGAGTGGAAGAGACCTCTTCTTTTTCTTGTATAACATGGCATCAAAGAATTTTCTATGTAAATTTGATAGACATATGGGCTGTCCAATTGCGTAAGACCATTTTAGCGGTTTTTTTACTCTCCTTCCCCTATAGTCTGATTTGTTGTATGCAAATAAAAAAAAAATAAATTGTATGGCACGTAAGATATCTCAAAACCCCCTCCACCCATATATGTTCAGTTTTTTTTTTATAAGAGATGCACTTGGGAATGAACTCAAGAATGTTTGGGCAACGGCAAGAGACATGATCGAGTTTATTTTATTTTTGATAAGACTGTCGACTTCGTCATATTTTGGATATTATCTTCAAACAGCCGTTGATTAGATCCTGTTCCAAGGGGTAGGGGAAGAAGTCCAGCAAAACTAAGCAATGTATATAAAATTTAGAAATCTCTATATAATAAGTTTGTGTGGAGGAAGAGGATAAAGGGCTGAAATGGCTGACAATTTGGGAAACTGTTGATACAGGACGTTCTCACGTCACGCACGTTGACATCCAAAATTTGCTGGGATTGAGCAGATATGAATTTCTTCCCCACATGGAGACTTAAAGGTTAACTAGAATATACGCTTATTCATAAAACTTAAAAAAAAGTGTTTCGTACCAAAAAGTTCTAAATTGTTGATGCTTGTTCTAGAGCTTGTACACTTTTGTGTTTTTAATAAACTTTTATAATAATATAAATGGAATGGTGTTTATAGGGGGAGATCCCCAAGTACCGGACACTTAAGCCACTAAATTCATAATTCGAAAAATATTGATTTGATGGGCTCGTGTTACCTATTTATGATAACTATTATCATTTTTATAGTGTACAAAAATAAATTTGAAAATATAAATATGAATTTTGACATTGAGTTTTGATGATGTATTTTAGTACCAAATTGATTGATCTTGAAAGGTGGCACCCAATACCGGACACGATCTGGAAATCCCTCGAATTCTGTAAATTTGAACATCATTGAATGTGTACACTATAGGAATAGTTTAAAATTTCCAATTCAATGCATTTGCAACATTTACAAAAATAATTTAAGTTTTTCTTAGTTTGCAAGATGAATTTCAAAAACTTCTTCCATATATGATGAAAAATAGCACATTTTAAGATATTGTTCTGAATGTTAACTCTTCTTAATTTTATTGCATGTTTGATACCATGGTCGACGGAACCCATGAAAAATGAAAGTATTTTGAGACACTGATGCAATAATTACAAAGATATCATATAACAAATAAAGCTGTCCGAAACTGAGGGACAGGAGGTGCTTAACCAAAATTGTAATTTGTCCATATTTACTTCAATTATGGTACAAAATACATTCATACTATCAAATTAGGATTGTGTTCGATCATGCTTGCGGGATCCAAAGTATTTTTTCATGTTCAAAATAATTACTAAATAGGCTCAAAGTTAAGAAGTTAATTAAGAACTGTTCCGACGTGTTTGAGTGAAGGGAAATGATTTGTAAAATCGAGGGTGACCAAATATTCAAAAAAATGTACCTTTTGTAAACAAGTTCTCAATTGATAACAAGAAAGCCAAGGAGGGAAAATCTTTCGCAGTAGTTGTAGCAATGTGTTCATTGAATGCAACCTTGTTATCAACGACAACTCCTAAATTATTCACGGAAGTGTCACGGTCCAGCTGGATATTGTTTCTCTTATGTACTTTAGACGATATTATTTACATCTCTATAAATAGTAGCTTGTAGGGTTAGGAAATCAGTAAGTTTTACCGACAAGAGTATCAAGCAGTAATCAACGTCAGCAGCGGATTCTGCTGACGCTCGTCTGTTCCAATTTGTACATTCGTGTTAATAGTTACATTTTCAATAAAGTTGTATCTTTAATGTCCGCGAATGTTAAATAACTTTTCTGATTGAATCAGATCGCATAGGTCTGCAATAAATACACGAATAGTAATGCTCCTAGGTGACTGCCTTGAAGAACCCCAGACGGTATTGTAAACCGAGCAGACTCACACCCATGTACTTTAAGCAAATCGTTCGGTTAGACAGGATTTTAGCCTTTAGACTATTGTTAGGGTAACCTAATAATAGGTAATAGCGGTCGGTTTTACCTTTTGAGAGTCAAATATAAAAAAATTCTATTCAAAATGTCTAAAAGCATGGAGTTGCGAACCATGGTGTCACCAAGTTTTGGGCATCCGGGGAAAATGTACAACTGATTTTAAATGACACCCTCAGCATTTTTCTTTATTATTATTTTTTTTTTTGATGAATTTATAAAAGATCTTCGTAAAAATTAATTGTGAAACCACTGGAGCGATTTAAGATGTTACCATTTAAAAAAACAGGTTGAAATCTTGAAAGAATCGCGAACGAAATTGATTTCTTAAGAAGCCCGTTGAGAAAACAATAAATTGATTCCTGAAGAAATCTTCACGATAATATCTGAAGGTATCAAGTAGATACATGAAATAGTTTTTGATGAAATTCCTGGAAAAAAAATTTTGAAAACAAGTCATTGGCGAGATGGATCTACATAGGTCCGAGCCGTGTTCAAATCGGACGACACAGCAAATAAAAAAAGTCATTAGGTAATACGAGCAGTAATACTTACTTGTAGTAGTGTCACGAATTCTTCAAAAGAAATGCCTAACCGGATTCCCAGAAAAAGAAATGAATGAATAGGAGGATTAGAGCCATAATGAACACACGGGGCGAAATGGACACCCTTGGTATCTCTGAAAACAAGCATACTTTATCAAAATTTAATACACTGCATGAAATTTGTATTGTATTTGTAATTCTTCTTCGAAAATTTACTTTAAGTTTTTCATCACTTTAAATTGGGATAAAAGCAAGACGGTGGAAAAAATATAATCTTTGGGCAAAGTAAAAAACCTAGAGAAGTTTTTCCTTGATTGAGGAAGAGCCCTTTCACATATCACATCACATATGGAACAGTTTCACGAATTCCTCAATAATTTCGGAGTTTCTCCTGAAATTTCCTCAGCATTACTTCTGCGGTTCTGCCAAACATTTCTCAAGTATAATCTACATGGATTCATCAAAATTTAATTTTAAGGTTCACACCGGTTGGCTATACCATTTTGCATGAACGTACAAAGATTGATCGTAGCTGACTTGTACACTAGGCCGTCCCTTATTTTGCGAAAATGCGAAATATTAAAAGTTCGTCATTGTAAAGTGCTCGTTTTGGTAAGAAAAAAATCAGGTAAAAATTTGAAGTCCGTACGTGGACGCTAAGTGGTCCCCCAACGACCCTAAAAGTATTAGGTGTAGATGACCCATGTGCGCCAAATCGAGCTCGCTGCTCTAGTGTACGCAACATGAGTACGAAAAGCCACCAGTAACAAGTTGATAATCAGCATAGAATTATAAGTAAAATAATATTTTTTACTGTGGATATCTTCATAACACTGCACGCTGACATAAAATTCAGAACTACAAAGGGATCGTTCAAATATTACGTAACGCTTTAGGGAGAGGGAGGGATTCTTCCATAGTGTTACGGTTTATACAAAAATCTTACTTTTTTCATACAAAAGCTGTTACTTGGGGGATGGAGGGGGTCTAAAATTGGCAAATTTTGCGTTACGTAATATTTGAATCATCCCAAAGAAAACAAACTTCTATGCTGATTATCAACGCGCACATGACTTACTTGTTACTGGTGGCTTTTCGTACTCAGGCTGTGTGCAATAGATCAGCGAGCTCGATTTGACGCACAGGGGTCATCTACACCTAATACCTTTAGGGCCGTTGGGGGACCACTTAGCGTCCACGTACGGACTTCAAATTTTTACCTGATTTTTTTCTTACCGAAACGAGCACTTTACAATGACGAACTTTTAACATTTCGCATTTTCGAAAAATAAGGGACGGCCTATTGTACACCCAAGATTGGTCCGGGCTATCCTAACCGTAGCCACTGCGTACACTAAACAGGTTTAAGCTTTTTGCAATCTAAGCTCGGGAAGAAGCGCAGCGAAAAAATAGATCATTTTCTATTAATAGTCGCTACAAGCGAAAAAGCACAGGATGCACTCTGTAAGACGCATAATTTGAAACCATATAGGTGATAATTAGGGTCATATCTATAGATATATCCCGCCCTTTTCGAACATCAGGCTTCTTGAAAGACTACTATTCTTTGACAATTGAATCAACCGATATCGACATTACATATGATAATAATTACATAGCTATCTAGCTAGGCATATCAGGAAAAGAAGTTCACACTGATAACTAACTCCTTAAACAACCCATTCTTTCGTTTTACAGGCGAGCGTGAACTTGTTGAATTTTTGACCGAGGAAATCGTTGCCGAAAAGAAAGCTCAGAAGAAGAAAACTCTTCCAACAGACATCGATGGATTCAAAGTGAAATTGAACGGAGCTGATGTGGAACTCACCAAGCAAGCTGACAAGGAAAAGTAAGACAGCCTTGAAGATAATTAGTATCGAATTATTAACGAATGTTCGTATCCTTCCAGAATTGTTGTATCCTTCAACGTAAACCACACCGTCGATGCTGAAGATGAAGCAGAAATCGATCCCAATGCAGATAAGCCAGAATTCGCAGAAATGCGAAGCAAACCACAATTTGAAGTAGACATCGTGAGAGGATCCCAGACCCTGAGTTTTACTTGTTCGTTCCTTCAGGGCGAGGCACAAGAAGGAGAATACAGTAAGTAACATAAAATCGCACATCTATACCAACATAATGGTATAGTTGGATTTTAGTGTAATCATGCTTTTTAATTTCTTCTTGTTGTTGTTCTTCATGACAACAATTCATTATGACAAATGGCCCTTGATCATTCGATTATTAATGCCAAATAACTGTAAGCCAATTGACCTTTACAGCTTGGCTTTGTGCTATTTGCAGTTGCTCCAATTTTCTGTACATATAAGAATGATGGAAGTTTTGTCATTGACAAATATTGGACAAATGTTGACTCGCAAAAAAGTTCTATCTCGTTAGTCCATGATAAAAAACATGCAAACCCCACAGACATAGCATAACACTCAAAAGATATATTAACACATTATTTTGATTTATCATTTCAGATGATGTATTTGGTATCGATGAAATAACATTGTTCGAAGGAGAATGGAACGATAAAGTTTATGCAGTAGCAGGAGATGTTTTGGACGGAGTAAGTTTAATCATTTTTTATCAACTATTATTTTTTACCATGTTTTTTGTTTTATTACTTTCAGTATCTGTACGACTTGCTAATGAACTTCCTAGAAGAGAAAGGCGTGAGCAACGAGTTTGCAGAAAAACTATCCGATTTCAGTACTGCATATGAACATACCGCCTACATAAGCTTACTGGAGGGTATTTCCAAATTCACCATCGAAAAGAAATAGATTCATCGATTGTGTAGCATTTAAATACGTTGATAAAAACTTTAATTCCTAACTTTAGCTGTTTCTCCTTTATTGATGTGAACAAATATTGGATTACAGGGCGACTCATTCTACAGTTTTGGTCTACTTTGTGTTGTACTTGACCGAAAATTTTGCTTATTGCACATTTGGCATAATTTAGCAGCACTTACCACTTCCTTACTGTATATCTCATATGGATTAAGGTACCTACAGTGACCATTTAGTCATTGCAACATGTTTAGCTGAAATAGGGACCGCAGGATGATACCCAATCCAAGAAGAAGTAAAAACCTCAAATAGAGGAATTATCCCACATGGTCGGTAATAGCTGGCGTAATAGCGACCTAAAAGCATGGGCAGTGAATTAGGGTAGCCGTTGCACGCTCTTGGAGGGTGAGCGACGGAATCAAGATCAATTGGTTCGATTGGTGTGAAAAGATATTCGTGTTCAGTTTACCCGTATAGGCCTGAGTGAAAGCAAAAATACTGAAACCCTTACCACTCAGCACTCCTGTAGCCGGAGTTATCGACTAGCGTGAAGTGACTCTCCATTTGATTTGCACGGCGAGTCACTTCACTTGAGTCGCAATTGTCACCTCGCTATACGAGACCGACAATTCTCACCTCACGCCAATTGTCTTCCATGGATCGCATCACCGACCAAAGGTGACTTTCGGATCTTATTTCCCAACTATTAAACAACCTTCCCGTGATGATCGTCGAGATGCAGAGGAATTCTCGGTCTCTGAAAGCAACAATCATTACACACTAACATTCCTTCCCCATCCCAACTGTAAGGACTTGGCCAGCGCCGTTATTGATCAATAATATGAAATCTGCTAAAATGTGCACTTCGAGAATAAGCGGAAAGTCTCATCCCTTATTCATTTGGAAGTGCAATTCCTCGTTTGACGGTATGCTTCCCTCATACTTAACACGTCACTTCACCTTTATTATATACAGTTAAGGAAGAAATTTGAAAATATATTCCAACTCCAGGTTTGTATCTTCTTCTAGGTCAGTACAGTAGATTGCATTTAAAATTTTGTTCTGTCCAAATTGAGCTCTCAATGTATGTGGCCGGGTTATCCGAGCTATTTCCTAGAAAAATAAAATTTTATTATTTAACTATATTTACAATCTATTGAATATGTGCTATTCTATTAGGCACCTGAATCGTTTTGGCACAAATAGGTAGAAACTGATGAAATGTACGTCGACCACACTCTCAACGAATATACCACATTCACTATGTTGCGAACTTAAGGTTAATTTGCGCGAATCACATGTAAAATTCCAAAACGATTCAAAGTGGTGCAGTAATAGAAGTTTAACATATACTTTACCGGGCATGAAGGTCCACAAAAATCGCGAAAGCTCTGTTGAGTTCTACAATCGTTCTCAAATTTGTTTGTTATCTCAAGTGCTATTAGATCGCCGCTGATCATTTGCATTACCATTGACTAGAAAAGAATTATAAACAAAAAATAAGTTGAAGGATTAGTAAAATATAATATATTAATATAGTTTTAAACGATATTGGAACACAGCTTGCGGCGCGAGCAGTGAGCTGAAAAATTTTGATGTCAATTGCTGCATTAATCAGCAGATGATTTTTTTTTCTGATTTAATATAAATTATTGAAATACTTATACATCTTTTTACTTTTTATGATAAAAATGGAAATTAGGTGCCCTTTTTCCATGATTGTCCGGAAAAATCAAAGGTGCATAACAAAAAAAAAACTAGCGATAAAGGGTCTTTAAATACTGCTTCACAAGCAAATAACATTGCGGATTCATTTATTTATGTAGAGCTATTAGTGCAATTCAACTTTTGATATGATTCTATTTGGGACGACTGGTAACCTTACTATCTGTTCTAATAAATAATATTTTGGCAAATCTACAACCTAATGTTAGAATTGAATGATTGAAATCAATTATGTTAACCCTCTACCCAACCCCGCCTTTAGACGGGGTACACTTTGGAATTTTGTGTATTTTTTTCGTAGCTCGGAAATCAAAATCATTTTATTTTTGGCTTGAACCTTGACTCATAACACGCATATAAGAAATTTTTTTTATGACTTTTGAAACTTTTTTGTATTTTTTTAAATTGTTTGATAAATTGTATTCTTATATAACCTACAAATGCGTTCATTGAACGTGTAACATACAAAATCGTACATTTTATATTTTTCTACGATAAACCTATAACAGAAGTAGAGCTTGGTGATATTAAAATAATTTCAAACTTGTTTTTTCCGTTAATTACACGAAAAATAAAAAAAAATACCAGAAAAAAAATTAAAAATTTAATATTTTTAAAAGTACTGTAGAAACTTGAATTTTTATTTTTGCCAAAAATAAGTAAGGTACCGCGGGGCAAGTGGGAACGAAAAAAACGATAGTTCAAACAAATTGTTCAATAAAATTTTCAGATGTCAATATTTTTCAAATCCAACAACACAATCACATTTTGGCAACAAATTTTCTGGTGTGTGCATGAAACTGATCGAATAATTTCGAAATTGTGAATACCTTGGAAGAAAGTTTTAAAATGAGCCATTGGACGCAGTTACCTCGATAAACGGGGCAAGTGGGACACATCCAGTTTCATGCGTCAATCCACATCAGTAAGTCAACCATTACAATAATAGGATTGATAAATCTTAGATTATAATTTTAAGTACATATTTGATGTACATAAGGGATCAACCATAAAATACGTAACGTTTTAGGAAGAAAACATTTATTTAATAGTATGTCACCTCACATTTAATATTAACTGAAAATTCCTCAATAAAAGCGTAAAGAGGAATTAAACATGTTCAATATATATCATTTATAAGTTGTTGATTAAAATGTAGCACATAAACAATCAATAATTGACGAAATTAAAATATGTTTTGTTATTATTTATATGCATGGCAGAAAACCACTGAATGGGGTGGAATTGTTTTCCATCACTATTTAATTTGGTAGAAATAACAAATAAATTTCAAATAAAATAGAAAAGTAATCGTTCTCATGATGCATTTCAAATTTCATCTTTGTGTTTGTTCAATTTTGAAGTCGTATTTCAAAAATAAAAAAATAAATAAAAAATATAAAGAGATATAAGAATAATTACTCTTTTCTTCTCCCTCTTATGCAATAACGTAATTTGAGATTGATCTTTTTTGATAAAAACCATTTGTTTGAATGTTTTAGCGCTACTCTATAGGAAAATGTATGAAACGTATACGAAAAGCTTTGATTCTGGTTTTTGTTTTGATAGGTCCCACTTACCCCGGGTACAAAGATATTTTGGGGTAAAATAGACCATCGAAAATTTCATATGAAATGAAAACAAAATACTGGTTTATCGTTAGCAGCTTGTAATAATACTTAGAATTGTAGCTTACTGATGGAAATTCGATTTAAAAACACATTTCTTTTTTGCGAGTTAATGCAAGACGTGAAACGTGTGGTGGTAGTTGGTCCCTAGTGATTTATCCTACCTCCGTTCTGGTCACGATCTTCAGATTATCGTGATTCGTCAACATTCGTATTGATAAAGTGGAGGGACATGGTTGAAATGGAGTTTAAAAGAAACGAATGTCAGAACAGGTATCCACCGGCGACGCCAAACGGACCAACGTAATGTGGTGTAATTTGGAATTTGTGGATTGAATACTGATATTTTTGCCAAGCATCAATATGGGTGACTTTCGAGGATAGCGAAACGTAAGAGGGGTTAGGACAAGGTTGTGGATTTACTGGGTAAATCCATCACATTGGGGTTATGACTCTGTGTCTTGTCAGGAATAGGGTCTGATTGGTATGGTAGTATGCAATAGAGTTCGGAATTGATAGACAGACTTTGAGGAAAGAAGTTTTGAACGTAAGGCAGCAGCACCTTGGATCTTGGAGGGCGCAGGTCTGGAGAGTTGGGTAGCTGTTCATACTAGGTTACATTACGTAGAAAGTGGAATCTGTTTTGCCGTGCACAAATTATGGGAAGTATTTGAAAATGTTTTCTTGTTCAGATTGGGTAACGCAAGAGAGGATTTTTAGCTCTGCGTTATATTAGGAGGATATTATAGTGCATGGTCTACTGATGACTGTGTATTTTAAGGGTGATCGAATGAAAGCTTTGTTGAGTAAAGTTACCGTTGAATTTTTGCAGTTCGTAATTGTTTTGAAATGTTTGTCGGACAACAAGAAAATTTTCTAGGGTATTTGTTTGGATGCTAATGCATTATATTGATAAATCTAATTGTTCGTATCACACGCGAAGCATAGCATAACCCAATGTATAATGAAATTAGGTTCGAAGAAAGGATTAATATTTGATCACTTAAACTTTACGCTGCAAGATATTCTTAATCGTTTTTCTTTTCTTCTGATGTACAGGAATAACTGGTATATTTAGCTAAAATAATGAACAATCATACGCATAGAGCCTACGGGTCATGCAGTTAGGATTCAAATTAAAATAATATTGCGCATTTCTTTCACACCACAGGTTTATCGCAGAAGTTTTTACATGTGCGGAGGCGTTGGTAGAGGTGCGCGATTGCGTCGAGTCGGGTCGGTGTTTTCAGCGGACTCATTTTTCGCAAATCGAAGAATGAGTGCTCTGAGGGCATCAACATGATTCGATGAGGTCCCACACTTTTATTTGCGCTTTTGCACTTGTAAATGTCTTACTAAATAGGAATACTTTGTGTTAGGGAAAGTGCAGGAGAATAAAATATAATTCATTAGAATTTTCTGATAGAGGCAGAGTTCACATGTTACTTAGGTATTTAAAAGCAAATGAGAACCACATTAAATAATAGATAAACACTAATGGTCATATTTTTATATTTTCATTTCATCGCGGTCCTCATTGCTCGAGCGGAGACGACAAAACTCGAGGTGGATAGAATCGACGCAACTACGACACGGAAAAGAAACAGATGAGAAACTATCGATACATTTATTTCTTCTCGTTTCAGCAATCCAGCAACCAAACCATCTCTACTATCTTTTCATTTCCTCTTCGTTACATTTATAGTCCCTCTGGCACTGAATCGAATGACGCATTCCGCTTTTAATTAGCGATGTCTTTGCTGTACGTTGAGCATGGTGTCGGAGGTGATGTGCTGTGTACAACATCGGATGTTCTACACGGCACGCTACTTCCGGCATTTTGTTTGGCGTGCGGGATAGGCAGTGCTAGTGATGATATGAAGGCCGCCATTCGGTTTAGTGCCAGAGGGACTATATCTATTTAATGTATCTGAAGCTTGTGGGACCGCTTTAATTCCGGCGCCTGCTTGTGGAAGATCCCGGTGTGCTAAACGGTATAGGACATGTTAACGGGGGAGGCTTGGTAGGTCCTCACCCAGCCCGTGTCTAGATGGGCGGATAATTGTCTGCCAGGGTGTGGATTGAGCAATTACAATTACAATTACAATGCAAGACGTGAAACGTGTCACAATTTATCATGCAAGTTGAAAATGGCGCTGAACTGACAACTGTTACATGAACCACATGGCAATAAAAATAACAATATGTTTAGTACTAAATACATTCTTTGTCATTGTATCTTCAACTTTCTAGAAGAATACTTCCATGAAAAACTTTTCCTAAGTGAGCTATGACGAAACGCCCCACTTACCCCGGATTCTCACTTGCCCCGGGGTACCTTAACTAGAAGATGCTTCAAGAAAAAATGAAAAAGGATAGGGATGTTCAAAAATAAAAATTATAAGAATCAAAATTCATAGATTTGCGAATAAAAATAAATCATTGCCCAAAACGTGTTTAGAACGATTTTAAACAAAAAATGATATTTAGATCGAAAATAAAAATTTGGGTATAAGAGGGTTAACAATTCCATACACTGTAGACGGGAAAATGATAAATTTGTTTGACATAAATTTGGTTCACCCAGTTTCGGTTAACTCATTGCCTTTCGCGTCTTTCGAATGCGCCAAAGAAAGCTTAAATTAGACGTGTAATCGCAGAATTATGGACAAAGCACTTTTATATATTTTTGAGGGGGTGAACCCAAACTTTTGCAATTGATTGTATATGTAGTTTTTCAACTAACCGCATTGTAGGGTGACATTAGTGGACTACCTAAGCTATAAAAAATCATAACAAAATAACGAAAAGCCTTAAGGTGAAGATGAATCGAAGCCAAACTTCAAATTTTCAAGAGCACGGATCTGGAGAACCAAACATCCGTTTGAGCTTAAAACCTAATCGATTGGTCACCTCCAGCTAGTGACCAATCGATTAAGTTTTCAGCTTAAACGGAAGTTTGGTTCTCCAGATCCGAGCTCTTGAAAATTTGATCTTTGGCTTCGATTTATCTTCACCTTAACCAAGATCTTTTGGCGTCAACAGAAAGACTTCAACCTCTACTATATGGGAAAAATATAAAAAGAGTGATATAACTATTTTTTTAACATAAAATCGATTGAGCCACCATTGGTACACGTGTTCCAGTAGTTGCGCTAGTGCTCCAGTAGTAGACGTTCGGGAATGATACAAGGAATTTTAAACAAAATGGTAAATTTTTACATAGGTTTAACATTTTTCCCTCGGAACAGCAATTAATATCTTTCGAATGAAGCATAAAGATCATCTCTAGGGCTTTTCTTCATTTTTATACATCCATTTTAAAAACTGCTTCCATCCGTTGATCCACTACTGGAACACGACGGCCACTATTGGTGCAAGGGAGTAAATTTTTTGCATAAACTTTATTATTTATATGACTTTTTGATAAAATAAAAAGCTGAAATTTGGCAAATCGACTAAACTAGAGACTATCTATCCACCAAAAATAGCACATGTCGTTTTTATCGAAAAATGTTCGTTTTATTCCATAGTCCAATCTACTGGTACATTACAACCATTGGTACCGGCACCCTACCTACCTCAAACTCTGGAATGACTCCTTTATAAACGTCCAAAAATTCCTCGCAATTGGGTCGTTCGATTCGCAACATCTTCATTGCCGAAATTATGAATCCTTTCTGTAGAATTTGCGATACAATTTCACCAGTCAAGCCTTGTCGGACAGCATGTGGTTTGATGATACACAACGTGCTGTTCTTGAATAGAACCGATGCTTTCAAGCATAGTCTGACGTCGTTGTTACTGAACACAAATTTGGATTCCTGTGTACGAAAAGAATAAGGTTGAATTTTCACCTTGAAATGTAATGTAGGAAAATGGGAATGGGATAGTCATTGACTATTAGTCAACAGTGCGACGCCAAGAATAGTTAGACAAAGGTATTTTTACCCCTTTCTGCAGTGTTAGGCCAGCTCCAGCACAGTCACAAATCGTATAACGAGTTTCAAAAATTAAAAATTTAGCCATACGGTTTGTAACGCTGTTGTAGATGCCTTTACAAGTTTACAATTATACAAAGTGTCGTGAATCCAAAGTCAGTCCCATCTGAGTTTTCGTCAAAATTGAGTTGATCTCAGTTTTCAACATATCTTCCAACGCTTTTCAGCTGCACTGAAGAGATAATATGATTTGTTCGAAAAAAATAAGAAAAAACAGCAAACAAACAAAAGTCAAATTGTCCCACAATCAAAAGTAACCGAAAAGATTTCCTTATCGTGTAACTTAAAAATTAATCGTGTTTTGATCATCTTTTTATTTTTTGTCGGAATGGTATCGTAGTAAAAAGCAAATTGTAAAAGTTTCATTAAGATTTGAACATGTTCCAATTCTCTGGAATTTTTTTGAATATTCGTATGAAAAACGATCATACAACTCGTTTAATTTTTGTATCTAGCCATGCCACGGTATTTGACAAACCATTTGCAACTTTTTCGATTTTCCATACAAAATTATCAACTTTAGAGCGCAATATCTGAGTCTCCATGGATTTATTTGAATGCAATTTTTACAGCTCTTCAAAAATCCCTCCCCTTGGTTATGCGACCTTGCCGCGATGGGAGGGCATAATCCATTAGCCCATATGATGGAAACCAAAGGCGTAACCTGTAGTGGTGGTATCACATTTTGGCATTTTTTGCTTAAAGCCGCGTCATAATTCAAATAGCATAGACGCAACAATATCTCGGATGTGATCCAACGGACATTCTGCGTCATTGATAGAATTGATGCCCATTTCAAATAATTAATCTATTCGAAGTGGACATTGATACTATTGGTGACGATCAGTTTGCCTTTTGCTAACCAGAATGATCCGTAGCCACTCTTACTAATAGCTAGCTAGATACATCGTTATCATATACGACGTAGGGAATAATTAGGAACTCTTAGGAAAATGACTAGTAGATTCACTAAGTAGAAATAAGTGGCGACAATCTTATTTTAATATGGTTTTTACACTGAGCCAACCTCTATCGTAGATGTTATATGGTATAATATAATCTTGCACTATTGGAATTTCATATAGGTCTTATCGTACAAGAAAACCGTCGACTTAGAATTATATGCAATGCATATAACATGTTGTTTGGTTAAGCATGTTATGATTATATGCGATGAATATAATTTCAACTAGTGGATGTGGGATAGAGAATATATATGCTTTCGTCATAAATATTAATAATCAAAAATAGTTCTTTTTATATGAAGTTCTAATTCGTTTGATTTTGCTTCACATGTAATTTAAATTCGGATTCTATGAATACGATAAGAACATACCCAGACCATATTTTTTTGAAATTATTAAATTTATTAAATTTCAATTTGCTCATATGTTCATGCTTCAGATTAAATGTACATACAAATTTAAGAACTATATAAATAGTTGCAGGAAATCGATCCGCCACTCAAAACTTGTGAGTTGAAAGTTTCTCCAGCGCATCTTGGCATCTTGTCAAATGGTAGGAGTAATGGGTTTGCTCTAATGTTGTCATAAATTACTAATCGGACTGTTATGCGGGTACTTTCAATATGGGACGCACATGATTTGGTATTTTTCGCATTTTGTCCATACAAAGTTCAAGTATGATTTCAAAAAGTACACTAATAATAAACACTCTTCATGAAGCTAACCCAAAAGTAGCGAAAACTCAAATGGGACAGTAAATGTTGTACTGTTGTTCAATTATTCGAATGGTTTAATAGTTTCGTAACATCCGAAACCATAATCGAAACCTTCCTGGGTAAGTTATGACCATTATTTTCTTAAATTTTCAATCAAACTAGCTATTTTAGATGATTACAGGTAACTCCCACTCGAACTGCTGAATCTAACTCAGTGGAAGGAAATTGAGCTTATGAGCCAGTCGTTTGCGGTGCAGAACAAATATATTCACAAATAAGAGACTTTTGCCAGTTTTTTAATCTGCATTATCCTAGTGAATTGTAGCACTTGAAAATATAAGCATATTATTCAGTCGTCGCGCTGTTGTATTTTGTACAACACTGGTGAAAAAAGCTCGCTGTTCGTTCATAACAGCAGCGGGGTGGTTCTGACGGTGGCAAACCACGCGACGACTAGAAAGTTAAGTTTTTTAGAGATACATAGATTTTTACCCTATAATCGTTTTTGTTCATTTTATAATAAAAGAAAATAAAGTATGAGGGAACTGGGAATAATAAACAAAAGTTGGGGCCTTCCTTAGCTGAGTGGTTAGAGTCCGCGGCTACAAAGCAAAGCCATTGTCTGGGTCTGCGAATGTGTCTGGGTTCGATTTCTGGTCCGGTCCAGGATCTTTTTGTAATGGATATTTCCTTGACTTCCCTGGGCATAGAGTATCATCGTACCTGCCATACGATATACGAATGCGAAAATGGAAACTTA
This sequence comes from Aedes aegypti, assembly GCF_002204515.2. Lineage (NCBI taxonomy): Eukaryota > Metazoa > Arthropoda > Insecta > Diptera > Culicidae > Aedes > Aedes aegypti. The sequence continues at coordinate 232,139,065 of NC_035108.1, read as the reverse complement.
GGCAATAAATGCTCTAAGCTAATAACTGTGGAACTGCTCATAAGAACACTAAGCTGAGAAGCAGGCTCTGTCCCAGTGAAGACGTAATGCCAAGAAGAAAAAGAAAAAAAGTTTTATCATTTCAAATAAAAATATTGTAAAATCAAAAAAAAACAGGACATTGTTTCAAACACATTTTTTTTATTTTAACGCAAAAATATTGTATCAAAGAAATTAATTTCTAAATCAAACATTTATTTTGTTGCACGGCATTGAACCCAGCTGTCAAATTCAACAAGAAATATGTTTAAACCAAATTACTAGTAGTTATTAAAATAATAAAAAGCAATTATAAGCCGGCAAATAATGCAGAATTATGGTTGAAATTATTCAGAATATATTTGGCCGCGGCCATGTATTACATAACGCTAAAATTAAAAATTTTCGACCTCCTCCCCTTCGTAACGCTTTTTTATATTAAAAATTAATAGTTTTTGTGTTTGCCGTAACGCTTGAGACTCCCCCTTAGAGCGTTTTCCACGAATCACGGATTGCGCCCTTGACTTTGAAATAATTTTCTCTGCGTGTAAAGGCAATAGAGATGACTGAGAATTACATCAATTAAAAAGCAGTCCCACTGTTAGCTACATTCCCCCATATGTTTATATACCATATCCGAAGCACTCGCACTGCTAGGGCAGTAAACCCCACTTCCGTACAGTGCTCTCAAACATGCTGGAGCCGAAACGTTTGCTTCATCTGCAGTATTTGCGTGGCCACATAGCGCCTTGAAACGAGTGTATGAGTTTTCTCCGGTCAGTTCCATGGCCACAAATGAATTGGAAGGAATGTTATCTATGAAGTAACAAAGCTCAGAATTTTCTGAACGAAAATTCTTCAGAATCCAGGAATAGTTGTCGTCACTTTTCAGCATTTTCAACTGCCGTATGTGTAAGCCGGTCTTATTGATAGCTTGCAGAATTTCGCCAAGATGCTGCAAAGCCTCAGAAAATATCATAACGAATGTGCTGCAAATAGTAAAACAAATTAAATTAGCTATTAACAAATCATAACGATTGTAAGTTACCGTTGTTCAGATCCATATTTCATTTTAGTATTGTAGTCTCCGTAGTCCACAATAACAATTTGTTTGCCAAAAATGAGAAGTTTAGCACCAATGAAGAAATCACTTTGTGAAATCTCTTCTATTCTTGTTTTATGAAGGAACACTTTTTTGGTTTTAGTTTCGTAAAGTTCAATAGCTTTTTCAGACGGGTAGAAATAAACCATTAACTGTTGAATTGTCTTTGCCTCGTTCTTGAACCATTCGCCAATGAAAGCCATATAGTTTGATGCAGCCTGTAAGAAATAGGTTGAGTTTGATTATAAGAAAATTTGGTTGCACTAATTCTCGACCTACAAGAATTACTGTGAGTCAATTTAATTTTCGTACGGGGCACTGTTTTCATATCTAGTTAGTATAAAACTATTAAATTCATAATTCGAAAAATATTGATTTGATGGGCTCGTGTTACCCATTCATGATCAATATTATCATTTTTATAGTGTACAAAAATAAATTTGAAAATATAAATATGAATTTTGACATTGAGTTTTGATGATGTATTTCTTTATTTATTATTTGGAATAGTTTCAATTCAATGCATTTGCAACATTTACAAACATAATTTGAGTTTTTCTTAGTTTGCAAGATGCCTATCAAAAACCTCTTTCATATATGATGAAAAATAGCACATTCTACGATGTTGTTATGAATGTTCATTCTTCTTAATTTTATTGCATGTTTGATACCATGGTCGACGGAACCCATGAAAAATGAAAGTATTTTGAGACACTGATGCAATAATTACAAAGATATCATATAACAAATCAAGCTGTCCGAAACTGAGGGACAGGAGGTGCTTAACCAAAATTGTAATTTGTCCATATTTACTTCAATTGTGGTACAAAATGCATTCATACTATCAAATTAGGATTGTGTTCGATCATGCTTGCGGGATCCAAAGTATTTTTTCGTATTCAAAATAATTACTAAATAGGCTCAAAATTAAGAAGATACGTCAATTTTCTAAAGATTTTCAAACTTTTCTACTTTTTTAAAAAGGGATGCATATTTCAAGGATGTGTTATTCTACGCAAACATTAGTCTACATAATAGCTTTCTTTTCTACTAATACACCATCTTGATTGGACCATGATTTCTCAATGTTTCGACTTTGTCCGGTATTGGGTGCTGTCCGGCACTGGGGGATCTCCCCCTATTCATTTGGTTAAATCTTTGGAATAATGAAAAATTATTGGATTTGTGTCTATAATTGACCCAATTCCATAAGGACTGTTCATTAAAGAAAGTGGACACCTGATTGTTAACATTTTGGTGTGAAAATTCCAAGGAAAAAAATCAAATTTTGTTTCAGTGTGTACTCAAGTGTTTATTTTGACAGCAGAAGAAAGTTGACATCAAACAGTTGTAAATTCCAAGCGATAGGTCGGTTTAACATGGCGACACGCAGATTTATTCTGCACAAATGGTGTTCAAAAAAGCTGTCGTTCCGAGATTTGGCTTAAATCGCGAAGTGTCCAAATTCCAATTTTTCAACACTTTATCAAAAACAGATGCTTATGACGACGTGCAATACATTCGAACAGAAAAATTTGGGAAAAAAGTTTTTTTATGACAAGCAATTTGCTCCTGCGGTATGAAAAGTACTACATTTTTCACAACGGGTTCAATCAACGGCGAAAATTACAGAACTGAATGCATTTAAAAACGTCTTCTGCCCATCTACCGAAAGTATAACAAGCCTCCATTGTTTTGGCCAGGCCTGGCATCGACTCACTATACTTCAGCTACTTTGGAGATGATCAAGAAGGAAAAAGTCGAATTTGTTGAAACATGGTAGATTCTACCGAATTGCCCATAACTACGCCCCATTTGGAAATATTGGGCAATAATCAAACAACATCTTAAGAAGGGTGGAAGATAAGCAAGTTCCATGGATTTTCTCAAGAAAATGTGGTAGGCAACACAAAGAAAAGTTACGAAGAAAGTTGTGCAGAATCCGATGGGAGGCATCAAGAGAAAAGTCAGAGAATTATCCAGGAATGCTCAATAAATGTTCAAAATTATGTGAATTTGGTCGAGATTACTTTGATTTTCATGTATTTCAAGAGAACTCATGAATTTGTTCGAAAATAAACAGTTTGCTTTAAAAAATACGTGTCCACTTTCTTAAATGAACAGTCCTTATTCGTACACCTAACAAAAAACAAACATACAACATTCAAAACTAAATTTTGATGGACTAGATGATTGTTTAAGTTCTTCTTTGTGTTGTTCAAATGGTGTAGAGTACATTTGGACAATTTGTAAGTGGCCGTATTTGAAACTTAAGTAAATTTAAGAAAAATACCACTTTTTCAAGGTTTTTTGCTGAAATTTTCGATAAGTCGAACAATAACGTACATTTTTTCAACATCACTTCCTTAGGAACGATTACTGCGAATACTGCACAAGTTTCAAAAACATATAATCAGTTTTATAGAAGCCACGAGTGGATATCGGCAACTTATACTTTTGGATCTTAGGTAATATAACATTTATAACAAATCCAAAACCAAAAATTTTAGTCAATTACTCTCAGTTTAGCTCCTTAATGAATATACATAATCCATAGTTAATGTTTCTATCAAAACATTGCGTAATTATTAGTTTCATTTTACTTTTTACTACCCAACATTATTATAGAGATTAATAGAATAAATATTATTGCTGTAACCGCAACACACACGTTATTAAAATATTGAAAACAACAGGTTATATTCTAGTAAATAGTGTATAAATGCTCTCTGCTCATTCAAGTTATTTCTCTCATAAAATCATTAAACTGCAAAATAGGGTCCTATTTTGAATATAATTTGAATATGAATTCAAAGATAAGTGAATATTGAGATAACATCAATTATGTGGATGTATGTTCAGCGTAGTTTAAGGTACTTTGTTGTAAAACGAAGTTCGTAGTTCACGTTCTTTTTACAGATAAGTTCAAAATTAACCTTTACCTGTTGTTTAGAATGAAAATTTGGTTTACACCAAATAAAAATATCATATTAGAAGAGTTTTGAAGTTATGGCACAATAATTAAAAAAATAAAATAAAAACTGTTTATGATTTCTGTAAACTGTATACATTTGAACCAAAATTATTTCAGAGCTCACGAATGAATTAATGAATTGGATCCAATGACAAAAATGAACGTTATTGTTTGAATTATTGGACTTTATAGAAAAACCATGGAAAAACTGGCAATTCTCATAATTCTACTTAAGTTCCATAGATGTCCGCTAATAAATTGTCTAAATATACTTCACTACAACTGAACATCATATTAAATCACTTCAGCAATCAAATAGAGCATTAAAATTTAGTTTTGAATGTTGTACGTTTGAATTTTGATAGATGTACGAATATGGAATTTGATGAATTTTAGACATAAATTCAATACTTTTCCATTAATACAAAGATGAATATAAATGGAAACATGTTGTGATTGGCAAACTAGAGAAGACACCTATTACCTTGAATATAGATAAAATATTTTAAACTCAACACATCATTTAACCGTTTTTTACTAACTTGATGTGAAAACAGTATCCTGTACGAATATGAAATTGGGCCACTGTATATACATATGTTTGAACCTTCACATAAATTATTATTTTAATTCACTTTGTTAAAGAGACTGAATACAAAATACCGTTGTATCTCAAATTCCAAACATGACTCTTATTATAACCACTTTATATTGCCCATTAACTGCATATTTGTCACATCCGACATTTTGACGATTTCGAGTTATTATCGGGGTGAGACTTAAAATGATAAACACATTCAATCAACTTACTGAAATCTGGGATATTGTTCTAGGTGTTGAAAAGCTAATCCGCTAAGAATTCGAAAATTCTGTTGTTCACGGAACAAGTTGCAGAATGATGATTTTTACAGCACGAGTCGTAAATTTATCCTATGAGGCTTGCGAGTAGGATAATTACTACGAGTGATGTAAAAATCGAGTTCTGCAACGAGTCACGTACAACATATTTTGCAATTTCGTTGAAGACCACTTGAGAGTATCAGAAATTATATCGGAATGCATTCACCATCATTTTACAATTTCTGAAAAATAGTTGTGTTATGATTCATTACGCAATTCAAAACAGTTGCGTAATGAGAAAGCGTTGCGTAATGAATCATGTGATAACAATGCACAATGGACCGAATCGATAATTTAGCCGGAAAAAAAGTGTTTTCTCTGTTCTCGTCGATTTTAGACGTTCGATGTCTTCAGAGAAGTTATTTGTAATAGAGTTTTGCATCTTTTAAGAAAAAAGTTGAATAGGGTGGCCCTTATTTAAAATAAAATTTTGACTCAAACTTTTTTGTTTGATGAAATTTGTGGCTGCACTCTTCTGCAAACTTTTTAAAAATGTTATTTTGAACAACTTTGTCGAAGACACTTCTGATCTAACTCTTCATTTGAGCTAAGTAAATTGATTTTGAAAGTTTTTACTTAGGGTGGACCCAGAAATCAGTTTTTTCAGTCTAACTTTTTTATTTTCAGTTTTACGTGAATGTGGTCTTCAGAAGAGTTGCAGAGAAAGTAAAGATACACATTTTTGCTGAACATCGTAAGTTTGTAATTCTTGTGATATTGAAGTTATAAGCTAAAACCTACAGCTTTGCTGAAGACAGCACGCCGTTAACTTTAAAATCTTGTGAGTTACAGGCGAATTTTGAGTTATTTAAGTGTATTTTTGAATTGAATTTTCTCAATTTACAAAAGTTACATTCTCACAGTTTTTGCAGCAAAAGTTGCCTATTGTATGGCCTTTCGAATGCCACAAAAAGAAAAATTTTATCGAACCAACTCCATGAGTTATGGGCATCTAAAGATTTCATAGTTTTTCACTTACATTTGCTTAAAACTTCAAAATTACAAACTTGCGATGTTAAGCAAAAATGTGTATCTTTATTTTCTCTGCAACTCTTCTGAAGACCACATTCACGTAAAACTGAAAATAAAAAAGTTAGACAGAAAACTGATTTTTTGGGTCCACCCTAAGTAAAAACTTTCAAAATCAATTTACTTAGCTCAAATGAAGAGTTAGATCAAAAGTGTCTTCGACAAAGTTGTTCAAAATAACATATTCTAAAAGTTTGCAGAAGAGTGCTGTCACAAATTTCATCAAACAAAAAAGTTTGAGTCAAAATTTTAAGTTAAATAGGGGCCACCCTATTCAACTTTTTTCTCAAAAGATGCAAAACTTTATTTCGAATAACTTCTCTGAAGACATCGAACGTCTAAAATCGACGAGAACAGAGAAAACACTTTTTTCCGGCTAAATTTTCGATTCGCCCAAGTAACATTTGTAGCTGAGTAACAGCTTAGTCAGCTGAAATGAGTATCTTTTGGCTGAATAAACTGTTATTCATTATTATTGTGCAATGGATTTTCTATCAGCTTTTTGTTCTGCATATTCACCTAATATGCAATATTAGCTGTACAAAGTTGCATCCATTTTTAGAAATTTCAGTTTCTTCTCATACTGCCATGAAATGCACACTTGATATTCCATTTACTCAATGCCTACTTTTGACGAATGTTACAAATATGCAGTTTAATCTCTATAATAGTGATTAAAAACAACTGTTGAAATTCATTTAAGTTTTCTACATTCAAAAGTTACTGTTTATTCCTACCTTCGAAATCATCACTGTTCGGAATTTGACGGTAATGCTAATATAGTATGAATCGGTCGAACATTTGTGCTCTTACCCTACCATAAACACAATTATTTTATCTGAAAATTTTTCTCCTACACCAATCTGATAATAAATATAAATTTCAAAATTGGCGGAACTTAACATTTTTAAGAAACAGTAATTAAGTAACAAGTAACGATTCCTAATAATATGTGTACAAATAAACTATTTTACCATTTTGAACTCAAACAACGAACTCCTGACCGTCCCAACAACTTTTGTTTTTGGTTTAAACTGCGGTTGTTAGGGAAACGATTCCGACAAAACATAGCCAAGCATTTTGGTATTCAAATCGGCAATAGATGGCGCTGGTCCATGCATTCACTGACATCAGCTGACATCTGGTGTTGAAATTATTTGAGTTTGCTGCGGTTGTTGAAATTCTTTGCGGCACAACACAGCTAAAAAATTCCACTCAAAAGTTCTCGATTTTTTTCTAAACAAATTTTTATTTATTAAAAAATATTACATATTTTTGGCATTGAATGGTCGACAGTATTTTTTATTATGTTTGAATAGGCGTCCAAGCTCAAAACGCCCAAAACCTCAATTTGACCGTTGGGGTGTGCTGCTGCCGTCATGAATATGGTTTCCGAAAGCAACCCATTCATGGTTTCAAAACATTCTAAACAGTGAAATTGAATGAGATCTAAATGGTAGGAAATTCATTTCTCTTCTCACTATTGTCGCACCGCCACCAAACCGGATCGGGCCACATTTTGAAATCAGTTTCGCTGCATTGATTTTTATAAACACAGCGCACTATTCACATTATCAGCTGCGACGCTCGGGACCCGAGAAAACAATAATTTTAAATATTGCGCAGTTCACACCTTATTGGACCCCGCACTTCAGAAGTGCGGGCGGGTTCATAAGTGCGGAAACGTCAAACCCTTTGTTTTCGCCGTTGGCGGGCAAGAAAAGGCAGTGAATCGGTTTCGCGCCAACGTAAATTGTTTACGTTTTATCAATAGCTTGTGCTCTCAGCAGGGTTGCTAGTTTGTTTGTTTCATTTGTTTCACGAAAACTTGCTTGTAAAACATTTGTAAAAGTATGTCAGCCATTTGAAATAGGCTTGTTCGATTATAATTAATTTTGGCAATGATGCAGTCAAGTGCAAATCTGCATTTGGATAGAAAAACCGTCGCGTAAATGTACATTTGAAGAACTTTGGGTATGGATCCATTTGCTTAGAAACATATTGGAACCACTGCTTGGTGACCTTCAAAGTGCGATACACAACTTTCCCAATAATCCATTTATCAAAGCAAAGCACAATAAGTGTTGATCTTGATTTTTACCGGATGCATAATAAGATTTCCGAAGTCGGTAAAACAGCAGAGTTAAGCCGTACACTCAGAAATAAAATAGTCACAGAGTTACTAAAGTTTATGCATTAATGACTATTTTCTATCAGCCTCTCTTTCATTCTGCTGTGAATTTCTACACTAAATGTCATTTCGCCTGGGTTGAAGCTTAGCGATGCTTCAACCCAGGCGAATTGACAAATAGGAATGAAATTCCCTATAGAATGAAAAAGAGGCAGATAGAAAATAGTCATAAATTACTAAAATTTAGTAATTCTGTGCCTACCCGTGTTTCTTAGTGTATATCGTTTATGCTTCGCTCATGTCCACAGTTGATCAGCAAAAGTTTTCTCAATTATTTTTTGTATGGGGAAAGGCATCTAACTTTCTCGTAAATGAAGCTTTTGATCGAAAAATATTTAGTAGGCGTGATAGCCATTGCGTACAACCGGTGCCAAATATTTTTTTGAATTATTAACGACCTATTGGCATTTTATCAGCCGTAAATCAACATTTTGACCCAATATACGGCTTTTTGGTTGGATCCATTCACAAATTTCATCTCTTTGTATGAGTACACAGCCAATTCAGATTACCGACCTCAGAAAAATTTTACTGGGTTTTGGAACTACGGATTTTTTGATAATTTTTACCGTTACCGAAAAAACTAACCAAAATATGTTCTGACTGGTGGAAATTACTGTAATAGTCAGTAAAATTGTAGAGCGTTTTTACTGGCTTTCCAGTTTCCCATGCTTCACGCTTTGCTCCTCTGGATTGTTTTTTGTTCTTCAAAAATCAATACAATAAAAACCCAATCGACATGGACATGTCCCTTATTAATTATTGTTCGTGAAAATAAACATCTCCGGTATGCTCGCTCATACCTCAGTGGAATTAATCGAAATATGTGTGACAAATTATTATTACTCGGTTGGTTTGCATACAAGAGACAAACTCAATGATGCAGATGAATTTACTTCTTGGGGATGGTACACAAATTATGTCACGCTAAATTTCAACTCTCAAGGCTTGTCACGCTTGGCTTGCCCCCCCCCCTAGGAGCGTGACGTAATTTGTGCATGACCCCTTGTATGGAAACCAACCGAATTTACCAATGTAAGCAGTTAAAATCATGCTGAGCCTTTTTGGTTGCTGAGAGTGGTTGAGTTTGTCATTTCGACTATTTATTACGAGAATGCGCAAAATAGGTACAGGAAAAGTGTGGTTGCCATAGACGTGTCTCCTGGTGCAGATGATTCTACAGCAGGAGATTTTCATTTGACATGTGTCATTCAGTAAAAAACATCAACTTCTGAATAATCGGTAATAGTTTTTACTGACTTTCCGGCCTGTTCGGTAATGTTGCAAAATAGGGCGATATTCAAAACTGAAAAGGCAATAGATGGCTCTTTTTCAGTGGTAGTAAAAACGAAACCCTGAAGCAAAGGAAGCACCACGGAAGATGAACTAAACACAAAAAGTTATGTATTCACTTTACACTTGATTTCTAATCACTACTGTTTTGATCCAGGTGCCTAACTGCAAGTAATTTACGTTTTTCATTATTTTCCATACGTTTTGACAGTTCTCCGACTACCATTCTCCCATGCGCTTGTGTTGAAAGTTTGAGAAATTTGAAACCCTGGGGCTAGTGTTACTTGGTAGTGCGTCTTTAGTAGTTTCAGAATATGCTTTCGGATGCATTATCTTGAAATTTGATGCACCGTTTCATATGATTCCGAATAATATATACAAGACTGGAAATGCAAAAATGACTGACCATGTATTCCGGAACCAGTTTTACAGAAAGTCATATTTCTGAAGTATTCCAACGAATCATAGTGTGTCCACTGGCATTCAAATTTAAATTAGTTCTGGTTTATGGAAAAATTATGAACATCAATAAAACTTCACACTACATAAAAATACGAGCGAATAAAAATTGTTTTTTGGACATGGGCTTCGAAAATCCCGAACATCCGGTGACCAATATGCATGGTTATACAAGATACTGAAACCAAACCAGATTTACCGGCGAATGATTCTGGATGCATCCAATGGATCATTGAAATGACCGAAACGGTTGCTATGAAAAGCATAGATAGCACCACCGTAGTCTTGAGTGGTTGATACACGGAGACGGAATTCAACTCAATTTTGGGTTGTTTCAACGCAATTCCGTAGTTGAGCCCAATAACTCAATTTTGGCTAAAATTCCAAGGTCCCCACTAGGTAGTTTGGCTTTAATTCCATTAGAAAAATGTACTCAATTTTGGGTTGATTTAAAGCAAAATTGAGTTCATTCGACCCAAACACAAGAAAAGTTGCATTTACCCAAATTTAGCTTATTGGGCCAAAGTACCGCTGAAGGGGGTGGGTGGGTGTCCTCGAAATGTTACAGCTGGGTGTCAAAAAGTCCCATTTTTGGCGTTATGAAATTTGTGAATAAACCCTATTTTTGACAACATTCGTGTGGGAGAAAGAGAAAACCGAGAGATTTTGGGTTGAAACTATAATCGATATACTTAATTTTGGGTAAAGTAAACTCAAAAATTAGGTAAAAATATTTCTCCGTGTAGAACAGCAACGCTAACACAGTGTTAAATCCCATATTCGTGATCAAATGTCAACATCCCACCGCAAAATCGCTAGTGTTTGGAGGTGATTTTAACCTCCAAATTGCCAAATAACCTCCAAAACATCATCTCCAAGTTAGTTCTAATAACCTCCGTTATATGAAATATGGTGGCGCGTCGATCGTCGCAAGTTTATCGTTAAACAGTCAATACGATAACGCCATTGTTTTGATGCGGTAAATAAGAGCCGAAAAAGTTAACTTCAATGATCAATTTCATCATTTTTTTTATAGTATAAGCACAGACAAACAGACGTAACACTTAGAACAAACCGCGATCAAAATCATAGTCACGAAGACATGTGCGCCCAATGCTAAAATCGGTGTATTTGGCCGATGGACCAACAGATGGCGGTAGTGTGTAAACGTCAAACGCGAACAAAAATGATGCGAGCGCTGCGGATTGGCCCCCTACCATATATTTGAATTGGGCGTTTAAAAGGTGGTCGATGGACATCGGTGAGAGTGTGACGTCTGTTTGTCTGTGGTATAAGCATTTGAATTTACACGCAAACAAATTTTGTTGTATAATCTACCGAATCCATGGTAGAATTAAGAACTGCACCAACGATTTTCAACCGACTACAAAAATTTGTTAAGTTTACTATAATCTGGTAAAAATCACTGAGTCGTGTAGTAAATGTGACTATGTCCATAGTAGCCGCGACTACAAAGCATTGTATTTCAATCCATGACACCCACCGTACAACACAGTATGGTGAAAAGTACAATGCCAAACTTGTCAAATCTAGAATGTTTCTAGTCATAAATACTACAACTCTGGTTAAATAAACAGAATATATTTTCTTGTTGACTATGTTATGGTAGAGTTAACAGATTAATGTAGTCGGTTGAAAATCGTTGGTGCAGTTCTTAATTTTACCATGGATTCAGTTGTTTCTACAATAAAATTCATTTCAGTGTAGACATAATTTTGCATATCCCCTGTATTTTTGGGTGTAATTAAATTGTTTTTGGCATTTAATGTTCCAAAATGATTTTAATGCAAGCGCAAAAAATGTTTAGGCGAAAGTGCCCATAAAATTAACAAAATATTTACTACGCCCTTATGCCAGCACGTTTGATTTTGGAAAGTGCACAGCGCCAGAAGCTGGCGGTGGTCGGTTTGCAAAACAGTGATCTTATCTAGATCAAACAAATGAAATATGAGCATGGCATCACTTCCTTTCTGAGCTTTTGTGAACGCCATCAGGATGACATATCACACACATACTATCGCGCGATTCTGACTGTTTGAAGACTTTCCGATTTCTCGCCTTATTCATTGTATTCTGCTACTTCGGTCCGAGCGAGTGTCGAAATTCGTCAGACGCGTGTCGATTTGTTGACTAGTGAAAAATATTCGGTCATATCGGTTTACTTACTGGATTCTTCTGGCTAATTTGCCTTTGTTAGATCAAAATGGACTACAACAAAATGAAAGTGAACGACCTGAAGGCGGAATTGGCCGCCCGTAACCTGGACACGAAAGGCGTGAAAGCGGTCTTGGTGGAGCGTCTCAAAGAAGCCATCGATAATGAAAACAGCGGAACTCCTGCCGATTCCACGCCAGCCGTTGCAGGTAAGGCACGCTTTGGTGCTGTTTTGTAGAATTACCGGTGTATTATCACAGATTTTTGATCATCAGATCGATAATTTTGTAAAGTGTTTCCCAAGGCACTGCAAGAAAATGGCGCGCCATTTTGAGCTTTCGCTTTTCTCCCGTAGCGTGTAATCGAAAGTTTTTTCGGTAGTGGTAACGACAAAGCAAAAGGGCCAATCTGCCTTACGAATACCGGCTCGCTACCTGTCAAACGGGAATGTTTTGGCTTCGGGCACTGTAAAAAATGTAGAAGCAGTAGAGTTTGCTCTGATAGGTAAAAAATCATCGCTACGCAAAAGGTCAAGGAAAGAATATTGGAGGAGTAGGATTATTTTTTTTACTATTCTCGAAAGGGTTTTGATTTCGATTTTCATACATAATGCTCAATTTTGGCGTTTTGAAACTTTTTTCCCCTATGAGTATTTCGCATGAAATTTTTGCGACATATACAATGGAGCAGTGCACGAGTTCACTATTTGACGTTTAAGCGGTACCGTGACCATGAATTATGCTCAATTTCGTTATCGCAAAGTTTGAAATTTTTCGTTGTCTACTAAGGACGCCATTCACCGCTCAATTGACAGCATTTCTGAGTGTTTAAATTTGGTCAAAAATTAGTTACTTTTATTATTTTTATTTCTTTTTGTGTAGCCCGCAAGAGTTTTTGTAATGAATAGATATGTTAAATAATGTATGTTGGTACCGTGGTAACTTGCAACAGGAGTGAAACTTGCAACAATTTGACGTGTAACCGAATTGTCGTAACTCTCAGCATTGAGTCGAGTTTATCATTATAATTTATTCCGCCATTTATTGACCTTAGGTATACAACAGAAGATTTTGGCGAGGGTTTGGGTTTTGTTTCTAATTGTATGAAATTAATACTGAAAGCCAATGGGTCATCCTAAGTGTTAGTCCCTACACAAGACCCTGCAATAAGCCGATATATTAACCCATGGCAGCCAAGAGGTATAATGTACCTAATATCCAGCACAATAAAATCCAATCCATTACAATACCTTTTTTTTAGTTTTTGTTGCCAAAATTTGTTAGTTAAGCACCAGGGAAAATCGTTCAAAATAATAAGTGTGTTGTTTAACATTTTCAGGTCAGCAATAATTGTGTGAATGTTGAGTTTTTCATACATTTGTAGCCTGGGTAGAAATTGTGCAATCGATGACAGGGTGTCGACTACCTGGAAAGTCAGGGAATTCAATTTTTGACCTGGAATTTCACTTGAGGTCAGGGAAAAAATATCAATATTACAACATCAATTGAGTTGACTGTCTGCAAAGTTATCGATCAGGCTAAGTCAGCAATACAATAGTTAATAATCATGATGTTTACATTCAATAAGATATTTAAAAAAATGGGTAATCAATATTGACTGTTTAACGATAAACTTGCGACGATCGACGCGCCACCATATTTCATATAACGGAATGTATTAGAACTAACTTGGAGGTGATGATTTGTAGGTTATTTGGAAAGTTAGAGGTTAAAATCACCTCCAAACACTAGCGATTTTGCGGTGGGATGTTGACGTTTGATCACGAATTGTAACATCAACAGTGCTCTCTGAGCAACTTCTTCTAAGTTGGCGTGGATTTGAAAATATTTTGTTCTAAAGTTTCCTTGATCATTGCAAATTCCGCGCATTTTGCTCAATATCTCGAAAAAATGAAGTTCATGCTAATCTTTACAATTTTGCTCAAAATATCCGAGTAAAACTATGTATAGAGATAAACCAACAATGGTTCTCGTATTTTAGTGAAGATGAATAGATGCCGTATCTCAAAATTTAAAGAACACATCAAAAAATCAAAAAAAAAAAAAGGTTGATGATTACTCGTTGGAGGTAATCAATCGATCAATTTTTCAGGTCTGAAAACTGTTTGGTTTTCTTGATTTGTGCTTTTGGTGGTGGTTTTTTTCGTTGAATGTTTTGGACAGTTCCACTCTTGTTTTATTTGATGTAAAATTAAAGCATGAGAAACTAAATCTAAAGTCTATAGTTTTGTCGAAAATCCGTATTTTGAGATATGAGAGTATGGACAGGATATTTCCTGTTTTTCAGGTTGTTTCTGAAAACAGTTTATTCTGATAATAATTCCTTTCTTCAGGATTTTTATTGGGAGCTTTCTAAGACTAAGAGAAATTCTCTAACAATTTTTAGAGAATCTTGGATATAAGGAGCTTTTTATAATAATTCATCGAGAAGTATTGAAGAATTATCTGGAAAAATATTTTAAGAATTTCAGGAGGAATTTCTGAGAAATTCATGTGGGATTCCTTTAAGCAATTCTCCAAGATAGTTCTTTGGCAATGGCTAGAATTTAACCTAGAAAAGGAAATATCCAACTTTAAGGATAAAAAGGATGATGGATGATCGTAATAGTGTTGGGTCTTGGATACAAAAGTTATAATCAGGAAGAAGTCCAAAAATTGTTGTTTATGTCTGACATTTGTGAAATAAGAGCAGAGGTAGTTCGCTAATTTAGAACATCTTTGTTCTTACTGATTTTGGGCTTCGTGGCCGTGCGGTTAGTGTCGTCGGGCAGTTGAGCGCATCGTGTCATGGGGTGTGGGTTTGATTCCCGCTGCAGCCAGTGAAACTTTTCGTCAGAGCATGCTTGTCCGTTGTCTAGTGTTTAAGTTACAGTATGTACAGCTAAATGGCTGAAGACAGGGTCTGTGTCTTTTTTTTATTTTCAAGTTGGAAAAGTAAATATGATCTCAATTGCTGAGATTTATCATAACAACATAAATAAATGCTCGGATTGTTATCTGACAGGTACATATATCTCAGTGATGTTAAAGCTTTTGCTCAGTTCATTCATATCACCTATAATATAAACATCATGCAAATCATCGAATATGTATCTTCTTGTACATATCGAACTTATTTCGGTTCCAATTAATCAACTCAGTGGTCTGGAATTTTTCTGGAAAACGACTGGAAGGCCAGGGAAAGTCAGGGTCATTTTCAAAATTGAATCGACACCCTAGATGAGAAAAGAAAATCAAAAGCCAAAATACAGCAGAACATTGAATTATTAACCCTTCAATGCTCATGGTGTCTATAGAGCACCATCACTTTTCGACAAATTCGACTTAAATCAAATCGGTTTGTTAAATACTTGTTATTAGAATAATTTTAAGGCTAAGTAGCCCGTCATTCATTTTGGCAACAATGATGACTTTTCAGGTTGCATTTCAAAGTGATAATAAATAAGTCTTGATAGTTTATATTGACTTGAAAATGTATCACTGTACGCGCTAACATGCATAAAGTATGCTGATACTTTTTCAGCTGTGTCAGTGCAAAACCAACTGATTTTCTTTGATTCGAAATCGTGAGATGAATTAACAACAATCATCAACGACGCGTACAAATTTCAATGACGGCCTACTTCGCCTTAAGGGCTAACAAAGCTAAGAGTGTTCAAATAATCTACTTGTTGGTTCAATAGTGTAACTGTTGATAAGCAATCTAATCATTATTGATTTACATTAAAGAACGGTTTTGATAAATTTGGGCAAAATCTAACAACATTAGTTCCAGTATTTTTATTTTCTTTCTAATTCCATGAGTCAATATCGAGTAGGTAATGGTCATGAAGGTTTATTGTTTTATTGTATTTGCAATAGAGAAACGCCAATAAAGCACTGTTATTGATTTACAATAGGCATCCCGTGTGTTTAATAAGGGCGAATGTAACATGATCGTATCAGCCGGATCTGAAGCGAATATCATCTTTGCAGGTTTGCTGTCCGGCATTCTTGCAATGCCCTGCCCATCGTATCCTTCCAGCTTTGTCCACCTTATAGATACTGGGTTCGCCGTAGAGTTGATCGAGATGAACCGCGACATTCTTCGCCGCCACACACCGTTTTCCTGAACACCGTCAAAGATCGTCCTAAGCACCCGACGTTCGAAGACTCCAAGTGCTTGCAAATCTCGGCATTGTGGGCTTCGTGGCCTTGCGGTTAGCGGCGTCAGTCGTCTAGGCGTATTGTGCCACGGGGTGTGGGTTCGATTCCCGCTCCAGTCGGTGGAAACTTTTCGTCAAACGAAAAATTCATCGCTGGGCTACTGGGTGTTTCGTGTTGTCCGTTGCCTAATGTTAGTGATCGTTCAGTCTGTGCAGCTTATGTGCTGAAGACGGTGTAAATTGTCTTGTCTCTTTTAAATCCTCCTCGAGCATCGTCCACGTTTCATGCCCGTAGAGGACTACCGATCTTATGAGCGTTTTGTACATGGTACATTTAGTGCGAGGATGAATCTTTTTTGACCGCAGCTTCTTGTGGAGGACATAGTAGGCCCGACTTCCACTGATGATGCGCCTCCGTATTTCACGGCTAACGTTATTGTCAGCCATCAGCAAGGATCCAAGGTAGACGAACTCGTCGACCGACTCGAACGTATCCCCGTCTATCGTAACACTGCTACCTGGACGAGCCCTGTCGCGCTCGGCCCCACTAGCTAGCATGTACTTTGTCTTGGCTATTCACCACCTTTTCTGCCTCGCGTTTCAGGCGGGTGTACAGGTCTGTCACCTTTTCAAATGTTCGGCCGACAATGTCCATATCAGTCGTGAAGCAAACAAATTGACTGGATCTCGTAAAAATCGTGCCCCGACTGTTAAGCCCGGCTCTCCGCATAACACCTTCTAGCGCAACATTGAGCAATTGACATCACCTTGTCGTAGTCCTCGGCGGGATCTAAACGAACTGGAGTCTTCGCCTGAAACCTTCACAAAATTTTGCACACCTCCCATCGTCGCTCTTATCAGTCGTATGAGCTTCCCGGGAAAGCTGTTCTCGTCCATAATTTTCCATAGCTTTACGCGGTCGATACTATCGTATGCCGCCTTGAAATCGATGAAAAGGTGATGCGTTGGGACCTGGTATTTACGAAATTTCTGGAGGATTTGCCGTACAGTGAAGATCTGGTCCGTTGTCGATCGGCCGTCAACGAAGCCGGCTTGATAACTTCCCACGAACTCCGGTAGCTGTTATGTTTCCCATATTGTGCCTATCAGTCGGTGCAGACAAATGACCAGCCTCTCCGGGCCCATCTTTATGAGTTCAGCTCCGATACCATCCTTACCAGCAGCTTTATTGTTCTTGAGCTGGTGATTGGCATTCTTAACCTCCCTCAAAGTGGGGCTGGTTGGATTCCATCGCCCGAGGTACTGACGAAGGCATTTTCTCCGTTTTCCCATCCTTCATTGCCTGTGCTCTCAGCGCCATTCAGGTGTTCGTCGAAGTGCTGCTTCTACCTTTCGATCACTCGTCCGTCAAAATGCTCCCATCCTTATCCTTGCACATCTCGGTTCGCGGCATGAAGCCGTTGCAGGAAGCGTTGAGTTTCTGATAGAACTTGCGTGTTTCTTGAGACCGGCACAGCTGTTCCATCTCCTCGCACTCCGTCTCCTCCAGGCGGCGTTATTTCTCCCGAAAGAGTCGGGTCAGCTGTTGCCGCTTCCGTCTATAACGTTCCACGTTCTGTGGGTCCTTGCTATAACATGACCGCTCACGCTGCACTGCACTCGTCCAACCAATCGTTCCGTCGACGAAAGTTTTTGGCGCAGTTTAACCATCACCAGATAGTGGTCAGAGTCGATGTTGGCGCCACGAATGGTCCTGACGTCGATAATGGTCGATTTGTGATTCTGTCTGCTGTGGTGATCTCCAGGTGTATCCGTATGGAAGGCTGTGCTGGAAGTAGGTGCTACGAATGGCCATATTCTTGGAGGCGGCGAAATCAATTAGTCGTAAGCCGTTTTCGTTCGTCAGCCGGTGGGCGCTGAACTTTCCAATAGTCGGTCTGAATTCCCCTCCTGGCCAACCGGAGCGTTTAGATCTCCTATGATGATTTTGACGTCGTGGCTTGGGCAGCTGTCGTATTCGCGTTCGAGCTGCTCGTAAAAAGCGTCTTATTATGCTGAAGTTGAAGAACCGGCCTTTGAGCCCCAACTTGCACATTCTCTCATTGATCGGCCACCACCCGATCACGCGTTTTTGCATGTCGCCCATCAATATGAAAGCTGTTCCAAGCTTGTGTGTGTTGCCGCAGCTCTGGTAGGTGGTATGATTACCTCTAAACGTTCGCACCATTGAACCCTTCCAACAAACCTCCTGCAGCGCTACGATGTCGAACTTGCGATCCTTTAATGCATCGGAGAGTATGCGGGTGCTTCCGATGAAGTTGAGGATTTACAGTTCCACGTATCGAGTTTCCAATCGTTAGTCCTTTTTCGTTGCATTGGTCTATGCCGATTGTTCCGATCCGTATTATTTTGTTGACGTTCCAGTGCTTGTTATTTTTCACGGTTGGCTTGCAGGGCCTGACACCAGCACCCTAGATTTCCGGAGGACCATTCCCCCTAAACGTTCGGAGGGCCATAGTGCGCAGTTTAGCTTAGAGTCCATCTCTGGCACTCGGACGATGATCAGCCGCCCCTGAAATGGGGAACAGGCTACTAACATGGAGTGCAGACGCTCAAGGTTTGCAGAAGCAAAAGTAAAATCAACCCCCCCCCCCCCCCCTTCCCTGTCAGCATACGACCAGAGTTCCCACCGGGGTTGGTTACCGGATCTTCCTTAAGGTTACTCGTACCCCGGCCAGTACCGCGAGGAGGTAGGAATAGGAGTTGCTGGGCAAGAGGCTAAGGACCACACAAAGGGGACTATTTTACAGGGGGGGTATACGCAACGAGGTTCGCCTACCGTTCATGTTTTGTGGGTGTATTCGTTTGGCTCACAACGCTGCTAGGCATCCCGCTGTGTGAGTGTTGAAATGTATCAGCATTTGCTGTCTGGCATGGCCCGCGTTCGACCTGTGCTGTTTGGGTCGGCCCGCGTGAGAGATGATGCTGTTTGGGACGGCCCGCCCGAGAGATGATTGTTAGGCGAGCTTTGTGTGTAGTTGACAGCCGTACACCCACCCTGCTATTTTATACCTGCAGGTACGCGAGTTACCAATTGTAGGGGAAGACGGGGCAAGACCGTCCGCCTAAGCAATTTAATTCATATGTCAAAATCAATAAATACTTTTTCGACGCAGCATGTCATTTTTTGAAGCCTTAGGCATGATCAAAAAATATCATAGGTGTTGTATTTGTTAACATAAATAAATGTTTCTTGGAGCTTGAAAATGTGATGGCTTATCACGATTATATTAAGCGACGGGGTAAAACTGTCCACCCACGGGGTAAAAGCGACCACCACGATTTATGTACACAATTTTGCGAAAACTATATCAGTTCCCTGTCATTCTAAAAAGATATGTTTTATGAAGTCTACAATGATTACCATGGATATTGAATCATATTTAGGATTAATTTATTAAAAAATCTTAAATATAGATTTCATTTTACTAAAATATTAATGTACAACGTAGTTACAATATTGAAAATGTTTTTTTTCTTGGAGCTTGAAAATGTGATGGCTTATCACGATTATATTAAGCGACGGGGTAAAACTGTCCACCCACGGGGTAAAAGCGACCACCACGATTTATGTACACAATTTTGCGAAAACTATATCAGTTCCCTGTCATTCTAAAAAGATATGTTTTATGAAGTCTACAATGATTACCATGGATATTGAATCATATTTAGGATTAATTTATTAAAAAATCTTAAATATAGATTTCATTTTACTAAAATATTAATGTACAACGTAGTTACAATATTGAAAATGTTTTAGACAATTTATTTGGTATAAATTAAGGGTGGCGGTCTCACCCCATCAACTGTGGTCGGTTTAACCCCGCTGGCCTTATTCCAAAACTAAATATTTACAATTCATATTTCACTTTACTAAACCATATTTCACGTTTCCGTTATAGTATGGACGGGTAATTTGTAATGTTTTTACAGAAAATTCCTTCCGAAATCCTTAAGTGAGCATAAGTTAAATTTAGATCAAATTCAATATCGACGAGCAGAAACTTTGTTTTTGATATTTCTCGCATGACTTGTGACCCTAAAAGCCATTGGTAACCGAGTGTGTAGCTCCTTGTTTCTGAACGAATAAATAGACCGGGATGAAAACTATCACCACTGGGAGATAGAGGAGGACCTTCTTTCCATCCATTGTTGAATAACGTGTAAATCCTGTCGTTTGCTCGGTAACAACAAGCTACACACTCGGTTACCAATGGCTTTTAGGGCGAGATCACAAGTTATGCGAGATTTGTTATGAAAAATTTCATGTAAATATCACTCTTAATGGTTCGGAATGTCACAAATCTTGTGTTTGTTGATAGTCCATGGTGAACTTTTAAGGAAACCGCCTTTTTCATGCCGATCTGAAGGTGGTCCGTCTTCTCCCGGCGGGCGCTCTTACCCTGTCTTCCCCTACGCCATGCCCAGCCATTTAACGGACCTTTACCCGAGTGGGCATCAAGCTTCAAAATTATGCTTTCGGCAGCACCAAGTGCCCTGGGGGAAGTGGTCAATTAGGACCATGTCTGGAACCATATCAATATGGATGTCAAACTTCATTTTTTTAAAGGTAAAGCTCCCGGGAGCATTTTCAGAACCAGCGGCTGCTAGATTACTGTATAGCACCACATAGCACGTTACAAGTGCCCCGGGAGATGTGATCATATTCCGAATTGGTCACTTCTCTAATGACCCCTGGAATCTACTATACTATAGAGTGGTTATTACATCTTGTGGTTCTGAAATGCTCCAGATCCTCCAAGGCACATGGAACCTACTGCCATGGTAGACGGTGGTACTAAAATTGCTTCCGAAAGCATGCATTTTATAAATACTAAACTTTGTTACCTAAATTCATATGATACCGTACATGTGTGAAATTGGCCACTTCCATCGAGGCACCTCGAACCTACTATACAGTAGTTATGGCAGACGGTAATTCTGGAAATGCACTTTCGAAAATCCTAATATTTGATACCCATATTGAAGTAACTCCGGACATGTTTTGATTTGGCCACATCCTCCGGAACACCTGGAACCCACTATAGAGTGGTCATGGCATCGATGCTTCCGGAATTATTACTTTCAAAAATCTTGAAGTTTGATGCCCATATTGATATGGTTACAAATATGTTCCCCCAGGGCACCTGAAACCTACTATAGAGTGGCCAGTGCGTCTAAAGGTTCTGAGTATGCTGCTTAAAGCATAATTTTGAAGTTTGATGCTCTTTTGGTGTAAATAGACTAAGATAATAATTGACGTCTTTAGCATTTAAGTTTTGAATTTTGGGCAGCTGTACGGATTTCGAATCACGGGTGTACGGATTTTGATTCTACCTTATTAGAGTGTACGGATTTCGATCCAAAACAAGTGATTTTTGTTCCTGTTGTTTAAGGTTTTTTCTCAACTTCATGCTCGTTTTGGGATTAATTAAGACTTAAAAGATGTGAAAGTCATAGAAAAAGAGCGATCAATTGACTTTTACAAATCCAAATATTTTTAACAGAGCTTTTTACTTGGCTTAGTGCTTAAGTGTACGGATTTCGGTCCCACACGGTAGAAGCAAGTGAGAGATACAACTACAAAGTACGAGGAAAGGGACGGACCTGGGATTGAACCCATGTCCTTCTGCTTGTGAAGCAGAAGCGGTAGCCATTAGACCACTAACTTTGTCAATTCTGTGCCAATTTTCGGATAGTCATACAAAGTAGGCCAAAATCGAATGAATGGGTCGAAAATTGGTGCTCTTCCTCTACATGATCTTGCTGAACATCCGCGCCTTTATTGGTACGGCTATCTGTACTCCATTTTTAGATCTTCCTGGCTAAGCTAAACCCAAACAAGTCTGCACATACTTATTGGCAATTTCCATGTGGTTTGGTACTTCCGAAGTATGACAACACCTCCCAAATAACACATGGAAAGTAAATTTATTTCCCTTTGGATAGTATGTACCAAGATAGTGGAATACATTTGTTTCAGCCCATTGCAAAAATGAAGGGAATAAGATCAATATTCTGAAATGAAGGGAATAAGATATTTTATTGCTTTTATTTCCTTTCTCATTGCAGCTGCAAAAAAATTGGATGTGGGTACACCTGGTCAATCCACACCTATTCGTCGAAGTCGACGACGTTCGATGACTAGGTCACCGTCCCCCACAAAAACTGAAGTAACCCAGTTGGAAAGCGTAAGCGAAGAGGCAGAACAAGCGGATTCGGCGGATCCATCCAGCGCTCGCAAAAAGCGTAGAACCAGATCGATCACCAAGTCGCCATCTCCGACAAGAACAACTGAAGTTAAGCGTTTGGAAGTGTTGGAAGAGGAGCCTGACGTTGCGGACAAAACTTCGGAACCAACAACCCCGAAGAAACCGTCGGTTGCCGACACAAATGCTGAAAAAAATCAAGTGACTCCGAAAGCTGAAACTACACCGACCAAGGCAGCTGCCAGTCCGGTGGTCACTCCTGTGAAGACAACTCCAACACCTAAGCAATCAGTAACGCCTCAAAACGCAACGAAAACTGTCGTAACGCCAGCCAAAAGCCGCCGATGCTAAGCCAACTGGACAAGTTACACCCAAGAAATCAGCTTCCGAACCACAACCTGATGCACCAAAAGATTCCAAGACACCTGCTAAGAATGATACCGCCAAGCCAGAGGAGGCCGATTCAAAGGAAGAGAAAACCACTGAAAACCAAGTAAGTTATATGCCTTTGAACTGGTGGACATCGACTTGTACCTAATCGTTCCTCATTTTTAATGTAGACTACCGAAGACGCCTCCAAAGCAGCAAAACGCAAATCTTCGTCACCGACGAAGGAAACACCCAGCAAAACTCCTCGTATTAAACCGGCCCAAACCGATATCGAATTCGTAGCGGAGGAAAATGAGCCGGAGATCGACAACAGCAAAGTTCTGCTCAGCTGGTGTAAGTAAAAGCCATTGTTAATTGGGTACTAATTGGTACCAACCATATTTAAAATAAAATGCCTGAGCACAACATTTGATCAAAAGATTATAGATAGTACGTGGGCGAGTTTGAAATGGCGTGACGGGTATGCGTAAAAAGCCTTGTGCTTGCCCTATTCATCTTTTTACAGGTCCCCATCTGAAGGCCGGGTAAAATAATTAAGGTGAAGATGGATCGAAGCCAAACCTCAAATTTTCAATAGCACAAATCTGGAAAACCGAACATCCGTTCAGGCTGAAAACTTAATCGATTGATCACTAGCTGGTGGTGACCAATCGATTAAGTTTTCAGCTCAAATGGGTGTTCGGTTCTCCAGATCCGTGCTCTTGAAATTTTGAAGTTTGGCTTCGATTCATCTTCACCTTAAGCCTTTTAGAGCACCTTTAACGGGCTTGACTGGAGGAGTAAAATGATCTTAAAAAAAAAGTCACTCAGTCTTTTAAGTTTAGTAACTCGCTTTCATACCTGTCGTTACAGCTCAGAAATTCTGGCGGTGATTTTTCTTTAATTTGCTCCAAAAAATCCTTGAGCACTTCAAAGCTACTACCTCAATTAATTACTTTGAACTTTTCCAAAGACTAGGACTTTTTCCAGATATTTTACCATTAATCCTTCAACCGTTACTCTAAAAGATCTTCAAATATTCTTACAGAGATTCTTGCAAGAGAATTCGCTAAAGTTTTCGAAGAAACTCTCAAGCATTTTTTCAAGAATCCCTACAATCAATTTTATCCCTGATTACTCCCATGAATTGCTCTAAAAATTCCTCGAATTCGAGAAAATCTGTTGAGAACTTTTCCAATAACTCTTCAATAAATGCAGCCTGTGATTCATCAATAAGTTCCTCTCGATTTTTTTTTCTAATGCTTTTTCCGGCACTTCATCAAAGTATTACTCCAGCAGTTATTCCGAACGTTTCTCAATAAATTTCTTTAAAAATTCCTCTTGGAATATTGAAAACTTTACTTTTAAGATTACACATCAGTTACAACTACAGCAATTTTTCAGAAAATTCTCCAATGATAAACCATTTTTTAGCGATTCCGTCCGATGTTTTTCAATGATTTCCTCCAGAAAATCCTGCGTGACATGATCCAGAGATTCGATTGATTCTTTTTTCAATTATTTCAGCAATTTATCTTGGAAATCTTCCGAAACTTCCTCGAGAGTCAATGAATTCTTTGAGTGATTCTTATGGATCAAGGTCAGAGATTACTTTATAAATCTCGATTACTTTTTCAAATCGACGTAAGTAACTTTCATACGGTTTTGAGAAAATTAATTAAGAAGAATCACAACCTGTCTTCTAAAACTGTTTTAAAATGAATAACCTTTTTAACTCTTTTTCGCCGTGTACATCGCTTAAATTTGGCATACAATCAGCTTGCGTTCAAAAACTAGGTAGTTTCAATTATTTCGCACAAAAATAATTATAACAGAATAATAAGCCGTTTAATTCAGTTACATTCGTCGTTTTCTATCAGTGTAAAATCGACTAAAGTAGTGTTTTGTTTTGATTCGTGGTTAAGTCACTTTGTCTCTCCATACAACGGAGCGGTGAATGTAGCGGTTGGGTTGCGAAAGTTGAAATTCTTACTTACGCCGTTTTGTAATTCCGGAATTAAACGTTCTAAAAGTTGGGTAAGAGCGAAATGTGTGGAATTTCGTCTGCAAAACACGTAGGATCGATAAAGTAAGTTTGTTCACTTTTGAGACTGTTTGAACAAGTTTTCGAGAAATATACCTAACATCTTTTTTATTTTTGACATTCCACTGGAGACATTCTAGGAGAACGTCTGGATTTTGTTTTTGCAGACTGTCTTGAGAAATATATCTAATAATTAACGGGGTAGGCCGTTTGTAATAGTCGTTTGACATAACAGATGTTTGGCATAATTTGAAAAGGAATACACTGCAGTGGTACAGTAATATCCGGGACCATGAGCTGCGTAATATAAAAACAATATTTTTTTCAATAACATGGCATATCTTAACCGTTAGACACATCTTTGTGAAAAATGCGCTTTAATATTCCGTACATAATGGCCCCGAAAGCTATTTATGATGCAATTCCAAAAGAGCTTTATTGGATATCAGTAGGTTTCCTTGGAAAATTAAGATTAGAAGTATGTGTTATCAATAACTGACAACGGAGTGTACGATCGCGAACAGTTTATCCATACTCCTTTGTTTAATGGAAGGAAATTGATCAAATTAAATATTTTTTACAATTATGCTAAATGGGATTATGCCAAATGACTGTATGGCAAACAGCATTATGACATATGGCATTATGCCAAACGGGGTAGGCCCTTACTGGAGGAATTTCTGAAGGTATCCATGGAAAAATTCCTACCTGTAGTCTCAAAGAATTCCTGAAGAATTATTTCGTAGGAAATCCTAAGAAATCCCTGGAAAAGTTTCTGATCGCATTTTGGAAGATGTTTTGAATGGGAGTTTTGAGGGATGTCTTAGGTAAATCGATGGAAGAATCTTCAAAAAAAAAATCCTTTAGACTTTTCTAAAAAAATATCTAAAACAATCTATGGAGGAATTTCTGATAGAAACTCTGAGTTCATTTTTGTGATTATCCTTGGAAAAAGCCATGTTCAGATATCCAAAACGAAATTCTTGAACTGCAGAAAATTACAAACCAAGTAAACAGTACTACGAGCAGTATTACTTGTAATGTCACGAGGAATTTCCTAAATCAGTCTTAGAAATACGTTTAGAGAAATGTCTGTTCTAATTCTATACTCTGATCTAATTAGTCCTGTTTGGTCGATTTGGTTTGGTTTGGCAAGAGGTCTCTAAAGTTCTTATTTTCTGCCATGAATTAGTGTTAGAGAACTTTTCCATTGTTTCATGTAGTGCATAGTTTCCCAAACTGTGGGTCGCGACCCTCTGGGGGTCGTGAGGTGATCTCTGGTGGGTCGCGAAAAATATATCAAATTTCTTACATTTTACAGCTTTTTCATTGTCTCCTCGAGTTTTGAAAACCGATTTTTAAAAGTTGTTCTTATCCTATCATATATGAAATCTAACGAATTGTTCTAATAATTGATCAGGTATTGATCGTGGCACTAACAGCCAAGACTATTCTGAATAAGGGGATCTAAAGCTTAAGCATTAGTTGCTATGAATCTTCTTCAAATTTATTTATTTCTCTTTTAAAAATGATCAATTATCTGATGAAGCACAATAATCAAATTTGAAAACTTCTTCTGAAAATCTCAAATCTTCTTCTGCAAACTTAGAAAAGAAAAAAAAACAATTACTTTAGTAAGAAAATCCAGTATTTCACAGATTTACTGAAGATTTGTTTGTTTCTTGTTTTTTTTTTGACAAACATTTAATATGTGGTTGAAATACTGACGAACAGCTCTATGACAGCAATATTTTCTCCAAATTCCAGTTGACCCGTTTGAGCCGCTCTGGCATACATTTAGCTCCTCTTTTCTACATTTTTTTACATTACCTTCATGCATTGGATGCTAGGTTAGGGGTAACATCCCAGCTGACGAGAGTTCATTCCCGGGTATGGTTATTTGCTAGTTTTTTTAATGGTTTTGTTCGATAATTGAAAAGACCATTCGGTGATTTCTCACAAAACGTTCAACTACTGAGATTTCGGTGTAATTTCACTGGAAATTTTGGAAATAATCTACCTAAGTAATCACTTACCTACTAATTCGTTTCTTGGGCTTATAGGGCTATTATCTTTCAATGTTAAGACTATCAGCCCTATAATAGCACTATTTTAGAACGCAGAATAGATAAAAAAAAAGCTATTTGATTACTTAGGTAAATGTGCGACGTAGTAACTAATTACCTAAAAAAATCATTTCTCATTTATTTCCCCTTAGTGGGTCGCGAGAAAGACGCTTAACTCCAAGGTGGGTCGCGCATTCGAAAAGTTTGGGAACCTATGATGTAGTGGATCATTTTGTTAGTATTCAGGCCAATTCAAAAGCTTGTATGATGTACACAATTGTTTGACAATACATCATTTTCATTACAGTTGATTCGGATTTGAATTTGGAGATAGATCCAAAAACGTTCGATACTGCGAAGCCCATTTCTGATGGTGCGTTGGCCTTGCTGTGGGCAGGCGTGCGCGCTAATATGGGCGTCACAAAAGGAAAGGTAGCATTTGAGGTTATCTTGACGAAGACCAATGAAATGCGCAAAGTTACGGAAGAACCTGTAACTTCCGAGTTTCGTGTTGGATGGTCAACAGCGGACACAAGTCTGCAGCTAGGCGAGGCCAAGCATTCCTTTGCCTATTCCAGCACGGCTACTAAAGGAACGGACAGTAAGTTTTCCGAGTACGGCACGGAATACAAGATGAACGACGTTATCGGGGTATACCTGGATCTGGAGTCTAGCCCGTGCAAAATCGAGTACACCGTCAATAATGTCAGTCAAGGAACTGCTTTCGAATTTGAGAAAGCTGAATTGGAGGGAAAGGCTATGTTTCCACATATCTGCAGCAGAAACATTGCCTTCAAGGTCAATTTTGGACAATTGGAACGAAGTCTGCTCAATGACAGAGCAAAACCCAAAAAGGCCAAGAAAGATGTAAAGAAATCTGAAAAACCAGCTGAACCATCGAAGGAGGGTGAGACTAAGCCAACTGAAACAGAGAAAACAACGGAAACGGAACAAACAGCAGAGACAGAGAAGCCTGCAGAAACGGAGAAGCCTGCAGAAACGGAGAAGCCTGCAGAAACGGAGAAACCAGCAGATGCAGAGAAAACCGAGGAAGGCGATAAGGTTGCTGCCGAAGCCGAGACAGAAAAGAAAGACGGTGAAAAGGTATGTGTAACAGAACTAGATAGAAGGTAGAGATAATCAAAGTATAATATGATATAATTTAATCCTCAGGATGACGACAAGGAAAACCAGAAAGAAGAGGAAACTACTGAGCCAGAAATATTGACTATCAACCCAGAGTACATCTACATAGCGCAATCTCCAAAAGAAAATCTAGTGCTTGGAGTTTGTCGCCCTGAAAGTCGTAAAGACTGTGAGGTGTGTCTTACTGTTTTGTACTGTTATATAAACACTTTAGATCTTTTATTCATTTCATTGTCAAAAGCTGTACATTTTCAGATCAATTGTTACAAAGTGTTTGTTGTATCTATTGTTTTTTATTTAAAATTTTCAGCTCATATTCCTTATCGGAATGCCTGCCAGCGGTAAAACCCATTGGGTTACAAACTATCTGAAGGAAAATGCGGACAAGAAAATTACATTGTTGAGCGTCCACTCATTGCTGGACCAAATGAAGGTAATTATTGGCTCTTGTTAGTCCATTGGCGATATCCTTTTATTTATCCATCTTTTCATATCTTTTGACAGCTTGCGGGCGAACCAAGAAAACCGCAAAACACGAAAAAGTGGTCGAGGCTTGTGGATCAGCTTTCGAAAAGCTTGAACAAACTGAGCGATATCGCTTCCAAGCGAAGACGGAACTACATATTTGATCAGGCATGTCCACAGTTCACCAGTTTACGATGGAACCTTGTATAACACTAACCTCACCTTGATATTCCAGACTAACGTTTTCCCGTCCGAGCAAAAGCGTAAACTACGTGGATTCGGCGAATTCGCAGCCCGAAAAGCCGTCATCGTTGTTCCCGACGAAGCAGAACACGTGCGCCGTATCAAATTGAAGAATGAAGTTTTTGGCGTCGAAGTTCCCGAGTCACACCTCAACGTGATGAAAGGTAAAGCGATTTGAGATAATTAGATGTTGCACACAGTGTCTATCATCACTTCTCCATTTTGAAGATGCAATTTGTTTCTAGGGCCTGGGCTAGATTAAAACCTTATGCTTTTTAACAACTTGGGGTTGTCTTCTTTAGAGAAGGGTAATTTGCAAATAAACCCAATAGAGCCTGCACCATTATCCTAAACCTTCGGGAAAGTATAGCACTTTGAGAGAAGTAGCCTCGACAAGTTAATTATTTTAGTTGACTTAAACATTGTTACAGGGGACCAGCCTCGGTAGGACTAATCCTCTGCAGCCTAAGTTACCACTCTGGCAGATACTATCGAAACATACTCTTATTTTCACTTTAAGAGCTAACTTTGTCTCTCTAAATGCTGCACCCATTATGTGTCATCTGCTCCGCCAGCACATAGACACTGCGGTTTGCTTACAATCGCTTGTCCTCGGCCTATACCGTCGCATTTTTCGCACAGCGAATTTCTGTCTGAGCCACTGCATTTCCACAATGCTCGATTACTTTTTCAAATCGACGTAAGTAACTTTTATACGGTTTTGAGAAAATGAATTAGGAAAAATCACAACCTGTCTTCTAAAACTGTTTTATAATGAATCACCTTCTTAACATTTTTTTGCCGTGTACATCGCTCAAATTTTGCATACACTTAGCTCTCGTTCAAAAACTAGGTAGTTACTTTTATATCCCACAACAATAATTATAAGAAAATGATAAGCCGTTTCATTCAGTTACTTTCGACGTTTTTCTACCAGTGTAAAATCGGCTCAAGTAGTGTTTTGTTTTGATTCGTGGTTAAGTCACTTTGTCTCTCCATACAGCGGGGCGGCGAAAGTAGTGGTTAGGTTGCGAAAGTTGAAAATCTTGCTTTCGTCGTTTTGTAAATCCGGAAATTAAATGTTCTAAAAGTGAAAAATCGAGTTGGTTCAGAGCGGTACGTGTAGAATTCCTCCTGCGAAACACGTAGGATCGATAAAGTAAGTGTTCACTTTTCTGACTTGAGACTATTTGAATAAGTTTTCGAGAATTCACGGCTCTTCCCGAAGCACTTGAAGCAAACTTCAAGAGACTACTGTGCTCAACGGGCATTTCGATCAGCCTGAGCATGCCCAAGTTCATCGCTTTGTCGAAATCAGCCATGGCCACTACATGGGTGGCCAGTGAGTCCTTTGTGAGGCGGACTGATTAACCGGCCTATTGGTCGGCATGCCATAGGCGCTGCAATCCCTGAATAATCTGAGTAACAGTCGTAGATACCGCATTGCAGTACTCGGCATGTCCACATTTCTTCTGGAATACATTGTTTGGGAACGTGTCCGTGGACAACGTGGAGTTCATTTCCCCACGATTTCTTTCATACCAATCTGACACATGGGTATTAGACGATAGGTCCCTCTTTAGGGATTCTTGCTGCCAACCTCTACGCCAGAGACAAACAGACGTCTCACTCATAATTGCCCATCGACGACCTTTTTAACGGTCGATTCAAATATATTGTAGGTGGTCAATCCACCACCCGCAGCGCTCGCATCGTTTTTGTTTGCGTTTGACGTTTATACACTACCGCCATCTGTTGGCCCATAGGCCAAACACACCGATTTTAGCATTTGGCGTACATGTTCTCTCTCTCGAATAGAAACAAAGTGACCTACAGGTAGAAATGCGTCTATTATGTGAAGATAAACCTGAAAAACCTACTGAAATATACTTTTTCCATTAGTTCAATAGTAACAAAGTATCGACAGACTATTTTCAAATCATAAATTTTGCTACATTTTGCTTAAACAAAATAAGAAGAAAATATTGAAATCTCAACCATTTTTGATAGCTTGAAACATCCGCCATTTTTGACAGTTTGCAACATGATCAAAAATTGAAATTGTTTTTAATAATTTCATTTTTTTCTTCACTAGGTGAATTCGTTATGATATTTCTTTAATATGCACTCGAACAAATGTTTATTTTTCCATTTAAGTGAAGAAAATATTGATATTTACTGAACAGTGTTTCTATTCGCCCCATTGCGGGGTGAATAGAAACATACAACATTTTCACAAATATTTGTACGAAATAATTTTTGTTTTTTAACGGCAATTGGGGTATCTGGTAAGGAAGACGGGACCCATATTTGAGAGTAATAAAAATGGTTTTTATCTACACGGTTTAAGTTGTACACATTCAAACATGTCGGAGAGTGTTTCTATTCGCCCCATTTTACGGTACGTCTGTTTGTATGTGCTCTACGCGTTGTAGGCTTGCGGTTGTAGACCACCGCTACCTCAGTCTTATGGTGGGCTAGTCCCAGTACTTATCATAGACAACGTCTATCCCCTAACACCCGTATCCGATCAGCCTCAGTACGTTACGGCAAATTGCATTCTATAATACCGGTTCCAGAATTGAACATTGAACAGCACCGAATCTCTAAGATGGTGAAGTGTTTCCGCAATAGCCCACCAGATGTAGAACACTTTTTGCACATCCAGAGTGACACACGCTGTATTGGTAAAGGCGGTAAAAGCTAAACCAGGCATCCCTCATGGACGGGAGTTGGCACTCAAGCAGATGCTATCGAAACAAGCTCTCTTTACTACAATAGTTCTAAATAATGGACGCAGTAGTTTCAATCCCCCAACAAAAAAAAAAAGCTCTTATTTTCCTCTTTGAGAGCTAACTTTGTCTCTCTAAAACCCATTAAGCGTTATCGGCTCTGCCAGGCACTTTGCGAATTACTTATAATTGTTTGTCCTTGGAATCCGCCGTCGCATCTTCTGCACAGCTAATTTCTGTCGGAGTCAATGCATTTTCACAATTTACTGTTCATCCCGAAGCACTTGAAGTAAAGAGATTACTGTGCCCAACGGGCATTCCAATCAGCCTAATCTGCTACCGGAAGCCTAATCGCTGCTACATGGATGCCTATTGTAAAGCGGAAGTCCATCTTCCGGTCACATCGATGTTATTAAGAGCAGCCGACACCTCCGCTGCATCGGTGGTCTCATCCAATTTTGTACTCACTTCGATTCCGCCGCCAAGCACTTCCTGTGCCAATTTGTATTGGTTTTGCTATAAACAAACTCATTAATGACGTCGAGTTGCATAACTGTCACCTGAATTTTGAGAGATACTCTCTATCGTTATCTATGGCCTCTATTAGGCCGTACATCACCTCATCGGAGCCTACCCTTAAGCGGAGTATTTAGAGTTAGCGGCTACAAAGCAAAGCCATGCTGAAGGTTTCTGGGTTCGTTTCGTAAATACGAATATACGAATGCGAAAATGGCAACTTTGGCAAAGAAAGCTCTCAGTTAAGGGGGCAGGATCCGTCATCAATTTGGGATCATTCAAAAGCAGTTTTTTCGTTCAAATTCGTGAAAGTTCACATGAAAATATGTTCACTATATTCTATTCTCCAATCGAAAAACAGTGAACACAATTTTGTCGAAAAAAATTCAGTTTTGAAAAGAAAAACTGCTGTTGAAGTTTTAATGATGACGATGATTACGATGACGGAGCGTTGAACGTTAATAACTGTGGAAGTGCTCATAAGTACACTACGCTGAGATGCAGGCTTTGTTCCAGTGAGGACGTAAATTTCAAGAAGAAGAAGATCGTCTCATATGCTGCACTGGGTCGGCCAGTTGCGCCGGTCCCCTAATTTTGGCGGAAACCTTGACCGCTTACTAATTTGGACATAATTCTCTGTTTAACGGTTACAGCAGGGAGTACTTGAAATACGCAGTATGGTTCTGTATATTGTAGGGGAAGACGGGGTAAGACCGCCCGCCTAAGCAATTTTATTCACATGTCAAAATCAAGAATCAATGAATCCTTTTTCGATGCAGCATGTCTTTTTTTGAAGCCTTGGGCAAAAAATATCACAGGCTTTGTATTTGTAAAAATTTATTTATTGCTTGAAGCTTGAAAAAGTGATTTCTTATCACGATTATTTTTAACGACGACGGGGTAAAACCGCCCACCCACGGGGTAAAAGCGACCACCTCAATTTTCGTTGACAATTTTGCGAAAAATTATATCAGTTCCTTGTTATTCTCATAAGTATATTGTTTTATGAATTCTACATTGATTAAAGTGGATATTGAATCATTTTAAGAGTTAACTAATTCAAAAAACTTAGATATATACTTATCATTACCTTAAGACACCCATATTTTTCAAAAATATGCGAATTTAGTTTGTATTTTTACACAAAATTGATTTTATTTAACTTGAATAGTAATGTACAACGTAGTTATAACTTTTAAAATGGTTTATACATTATATTTGGTATAAATTAGGGGTGGCGGTCTTACCCCATCAACAGTGGTCGGTTTTACCCCGCTTGCGCAATTTTCACAAGTAGAGCCTTATTTCAAAGCTAAAAATTTACAATTCATTTTTCACTTCACTGTAGCATATTTCACATTTATGTTAAAGCATGGACGGGTAATTTGTTATTTTTTGACAAAAAAATCCCTTCCGAAACCCTTAAGTGAGCATCTGTTAAAATTAGATCAAATTCAGTATCTACAAGCAAAAACTTTGTTTTTGACATATGTTATGAAAAAAATAATGTTGGTATCACCCTGAATGCTTTGAAATGTCAAAAATCTTGTGTTTATGCAAAGTGCTTGGTGAACTTTCAAGAAAATCGCCGTTTTCATGCCAAACTGAAGGTGGTCCGTTTTACCCCGGCGGGCGCTCTTACCCCGTCTTCCCCTAGTATAATAACATGAACAAGATTTGCATTTTGAAGAATACCGATCATGCATCGGAGGAAAACAATACAACAATTTAAACTTGTACGAAAAAAATCCTAATGAACTTTGCATTTCAGCACACTTCCATATTCCCCCCAAGGAATTGAACTGGTTCACCGAAGTTACGTACACGGACTTGGACGCAGAAAAGGCTGCCGAGCGAGCTAAAGCGCTCAACGAAGCCGGTCAAAAATCATTACCGCGAGGAGGAGTCAACAGAAATCAGCCACAA
This sequence comes from Aedes aegypti, assembly GCF_002204515.2. NCBI lineage: Eukaryota > Metazoa > Arthropoda > Insecta > Diptera > Culicidae > Aedes > Aedes aegypti. The sequence goes on along the minus strand of NC_035108.1, from coordinate 232,105,022 downwards.
CGACGAGGAGCAAACAACAACCAGAGATGGAACCAGGGCAACAAACGCTACAGTGGTGTTCAGCAGTATCATCAAGGAGGCTACAATCCACAACAGCAGCGATACAACAGCCCACAACAGTATTCTCAGAACAGAAACTACCGAGGCGGATATGGAAGGCCAAATGCAGGAGGTTACACCGGTGGTCGCTACGGCAGCAACAGTGATTGGACACGTGGGTAATGTGAAAGATGTCGGTTTGTTTATGAATTTTTACTAATATATGTCTCTTGCAGACGCTACGATAACCGTTATAACAACCGAGGAGGATACCAGAACAATCAGGCGCAACGATATGGAGGCAACTACAACAGAGGTAAGGCATAGATTAAGCAACTTAGTGTACCATTTGATACAATCTCTTCTAATGCAATAGAAAAGAATATCGACTATGCTATCCCATAAAAAAATGGCGACCTGTTTCCTTTCGACCTTTTGTCATACAGTTGAATCTCCATGAGTCGATGTTCCATTACTCGATATCGACTCATGGAACCATATTAAAAATCAAATTTCATGGTTACTATAATGGTCCTCTCAAACGGCTTTCCATAGCATTGCTGTTCCATGAGTCGATGGTCCCTTCAATATCGACTCATGGAGGGTTGACTGTAAATTCAAAGTGACAATGTACTAAGGCGGTTAACCAAGTTGTCATGAAACACTTTTATTTACTGTTGCTACTACAACGTCTTCAGGACCGTACCTACGTTACAATGTTCCTCAAATTCTCTGTTTGTCTTTAGTTCTTTGAACATCCCACGTGTTTTTATAGGTCTTGCTCCTTCCTCCTAGCTCCTCTTCGTCTTGTACTTGCCGGATTCGAGGCAAACATCATTTTTGCAGGATTGCTGTCTGTTATTCTTACAACACACGCCGCCCATCGTACCCTTCCACTCTTAGCGACTTTTTTTTCATACGCTGTTTTCATATACACCGCAAACATGATCATAGGCAAAAGAAGTTTATAAACTCTTAACACTGGCGAGTCCTTCTTAAGTAGTGTCCACGTCTCGTGCCCGTACAATACTACCGGTCTTATAAAGGGTTTGCATACTATACGCTTAGTTAGAATCTGAAATTCACCAATCCACTGGGTCTTGCAGGCACTTCCGGCAATAATGCGCGTCAGAATTTCCCTGCTGCAAATGCACCGGCATTTTTTTTTGCCGCGCCATTCAGATGTTTATCGTAGTGCTGCTGCCACTTTTCAATCGCTTCACGCTCGTTCCTCAAGATACATCCATCCTTACTTACACATTTAGACTCGCGGCATATGTTCTTAAATGTTTGATGGCTGCTTTAACGCTTCTAGAGCAGCCCGCAACTTTCACCAGTTCTCCCTCGCCCAGCAACGCTACGCTGCATCTAGGCTTAGGACTTAAGGCTAAGTAGCCCGTCATTTGTTTTGGCAGTCATGATGACTTTTCAGCATGCATTTCAAAGTGATAAAACTCAGTCTTGTTAGTTTATATTGACTTGAAAAAGTATCACTGCACGCGCCAACATGCATAAAGCATGCTGATACTTTTTCAGCTGTGTCAGTGCAAAACCAACTGATATCTTTGATTTGAAATCTCGAGATGAATTAGCAACAATCATCAACGACGCGTACAAATTTCAATGACGGCCTACTTCGCCTTAACTAGTAGCTACATAAAGCTGTTTGAATCGTGCCAGATTATACCGTGGCATGTAACGCATGCTATTCACTAGGAAAACCCTTTGGCGTACTTTTTTATAATTAGAAAGCCGCCCTAATCGATGTCGGTGCCACGATAAGTTGTAACGTCGATTATATCCGAGAAGTGTCTTCCATAAATCAAAACAAGGTGGATTTGTGTACCCATGTGGGAAACTGTGCTGGAAATGGGTTACATTGGTTCGTTGGTTCCCATTGCCATTATATGCGCTCTCAGTACCATTCAGATGTTCATCGAAATGCTGCTCCCACTTTTCGATCACCTTGAGTATTGTATATACTCCTATTCTTATTCCTGCACATTCAAAAACTCTTTCTTGAAGGAAATTGAAATCAATCTACATATCCATCATGAACATGCTATAATTCCGAGATTAATATTTTATGTTCATCGTCTTATTTTTCAGGATACGACAACGGCTCTACCTGGAATCAACAGAATGCCAATTGCTGGAGTTATGGAGGAAACCAAGGAAATGATTCGCAGCAATGGTACTCGTGGTGGCAGGTAAATATGATTTCCTTTTCTACATGCAACTAATATCAGACAAGCCGATGCGGTGTACATGACTTTGGTATGTTTCTTTCAGTGAATCGCAGGCTTGTTTGATTTTGATTGGTGTCGTCAGTACAACATGTTTAAAAGACTTATCGCGATCCAGCGACATGCCCGAACTCATCAGGTACTAATTTTCGATCTAGTGCTAGTTTCTTTCACCTATCGGGTTGAGAAAAAATAAACCTTAAATCATCTTATTGTAGATATCAATAAAGCAGATTTGAGATTTGACGGAGTTTACTACTTATTTAACGAGAAAATACTTTGGATTGCTTATTTCCCCCCACTGCTTAGTTTAATCCGTTGTCGTGCATAATCAATTGATTTGTTTGTAATAGCAAGAAAGAAATGCAAACTAGTATTAAGTCGAAAATTGGTACCCGTGACCCAAGTTTCTGATTCGTTATTGGCGCAGATTCTTTCTAAGTGGTTAGTATCTTGAAAGTATTGTACAAAGTACAGCGCGCGACTACTCGCCTTACAAAAATTCGCGCGACAACCGAAAGGTTAACTGAGGGCTTTCTTTGTCAATTGACCATTTTTGCATGTGTATATCGTGTGGCAGTTACGGAAATACTCTATGTTCTGGGAAGTCGAGAAAATTTCCTTTGCGAAAATATCCTTGATCGGCGGTATTCGAACCTGCGACCGACACATAGCTTGTCTCTGTTGGATAACTGCACGTGTATCGCTACGGATATCTGGGCCTCCAACATATGTTTTTCAACAGAGATTCTTTCAGTCATCCTTGGAGGAGTTCATCGGGAATTTCTAAAGAAGTTTCATCAAAGATTACTTCAGAATTGCAAATGCCTTATAGATTTTTTTCAGGATATTTTCCAATAAATTCTGATTTTTAGGAAGAATTTCTGGAGCAAGGTACTCTACAAAAATTATTGGTTCGAATTTCCAAGAAATCCTGAACGACAACTCTGGATGTAATCGTAAGAAACTCCAGGTAAATTTATGGATGAATCATTCGAAAAATTCCTGGATGACTTCGGGCTTTTTCGAGAATTTTTTGAATGAATTCTTGGTGGAATCGAGTATTATATGGTGTTATTGTTTGAAAAATTACAGTTGGAGATATCTTGAACGAAATTCTTGGAAGAAAGCAAGTTCGAAAAAGAACCACTCAATCCTGAAGAAATCTTCGGAATAATAACTAAATGAAACTTTAGGTGAACACCTGGGTTTATTTCTGATTTAATTTATATAGAAAATATTGTCCGCAGCGCAAGCAAAGCCATGCTAAAGGTGTCCGGGCTCGATTCCCGGTCGGTTCAGGATCTTTTCATAATGGAAATTTCCTTAACTTCCGTGCTTAGAGTATAATCGTACCTGCCACCGATATACGAATGCGGAAATGGCAACTTTTGCAAAGATAGCTCTCAGTTTAAAACTGTGGAAGTGCTCATTGAACACTAACTGAGAAGCAGGCTCTGTCACTGTGAGGGAGTAATGCCAAGAAAAAGAAGAACGAGCTGTACTGTCGTAATGTCATAAGCAATTTAAAAAAAACTTGAAAATATTCTTAATGTCTGGTCTGATTTTTTGAGGAATGAATCCATATGAAAACTACTCTCTCTTATTTCCTGTCTGTTTTCTATTTGATTTCTTGATTCCTGTTTGGTCTCTATAAGGTCTCTTTTTTAGGCATTAGGTATCTAAAGTTACTATTTTTGAGACATCCAGTCGATATCGGCTTGCTTTATGGTGTTTTTCCCTGACAACTGATCGGTTTTAATAATTGTTTAAAGTTATAGAGAAAATACTTCGGGTCTTATTATTATTATCAACTAACAAACTCTTATCATTTACTTGTTGTACATTGTTTTAGTTCTTGTGTGTTATGTTACCATAATTGTACATGTTTCTCAATGCGTTTACTTAAATGTCTTTGTAGTCAAATCTCAAAAACTTATTGCAGCAGCAAGGAGGCGGCAGCGGCGACAGCAATTCTCAGCAACAGTACTGGTCGCAACCCAGCTACGGAAACTATCAGCATTCAAAGTTCCAAGGATCGGGATCGTCGTTCAAGAATAAGTAAATGAGTTACTTAACAGGAATCCCCCTAATTATAAGTGACTTTTTTTATCAACTTTCTCACACATCCACACACAAGCGGCACTATCTTCATAAAAAGATTAATACTCTACCATTTGTTTGTTATAAGCATGATTTGATTCCGTTCAATGCATTGCATAACTACCATAAGTAACATATTGGCAAAACTACGAATACTTTTATCTTGAATATAAGACAAAACAAGTACAATTCAAATGCGTGGCACATTTTAACAGTGAGATATAGTAGTGCGAGGAAGTTTTTGAATGTGAAATCTTTGACTATTATTTGTAAAACTGAATAACGATATCTAGCTCTTATATAACATAGGTTAATAAGCTCAATATTTCTTTGAGGTAACCATAGTGCTGGTTAAGAGAATTTCATTCATGGTAGAGCAATTCACAATAAAGATAATGTGTTATATTATTTAAGTTGAGGAGGGTGTGCTGGAATATTTTTTTCCATGATGTACTGACAGTATAAGTTGTGCTATCTCTTCTGATCCTCGTATCGTTTGTTTTACATGAACCATGTAGTTTATCACCTGTAAATTTCGTTTACTTATTTTATTACATCTTTTTTTGTTTGACTTTATGACTACGCATTTAAGAGAAACACATAGTTATATAAATAGGCAAATAAAGATTTAACTTATAAGGATCAAAAAGGACAGCGTTGATTGCGTCATAATTATAAAAACATACTGATATCTAAAAAATGTTCTTGTTTTTTATTAGGTTTCGAAAATGCCCACTGACCCACACCAATACGAATTCTTATGCAAACCCACTCTTTGCCATGGTAGCTTCACAGACAAAATGAACAATTATTGTTTAAAACTACACTGCCCCTCTTTGCACAACAGTGCCATGTTAGAAAACGACCAACTGAAATGTGGAAACAATTTCGCTCCATTTTGAGTCTCTATTTGGTCTGAAATGTGTTAAATTTCTACATATCACTGTTTGTTGAGTACACGAACAAACATAATAAATTTCTTTTGAATTCAAGTTGAAAATTTGCCTTAAAATGCAGAAAAATCGTAGCGAGACTGTTATGCGGTTATATACAATATAATATACCAATGTACCTATTTGTATACCAGTCCCATCATGTTTATCGGCTCGTTCGACAGCTACTAAAACACGAAAACCTCTTTCATATATGATGAAAAATAGCACATTTTACGTTGTTGTTCTGAATGTTCATTCTTCTTAATTTTATTGCATGTTTGATACCATGACCGACGGAATCCAGGAAAAATGAATGTATTTTGAGACACTGACGCAATAATTACAAAGATATCATATAACAAATCAGGCTGTCCGAAACTGGGAGACAGGAGGTGCTCAACCAAAAATGTAATTTGTCCATATTTAGTTCAATTATGGTACAAAATACATTCATACTATCAATTAAGGATTATGTTCGAACATGATATCATGATATCATAAATGCGTAACACGAGCCTATCAAATCAATATTTTTCGAATTATGAATTTAGTGGCTTAAGTGTCCGGTACTGGGGGATCTTAGTGAAGAAAAAAGTTAAAATTTTTTAAACCAAATTCATTTTTCGATCATTTTCAAAATCAGCCAAAATGGCGGATGTTTCAAGCTATCAAAAATGATTGAGATTTCAATATTTCCTTCTTAAATTTTTAATGAGAAATGTAGCAAAATTTTGAATTTTAAAATAGTCTAGCGATACTCTGTTATTATTGTACTAATAGAAAAAATATATTTCAGTAGGTTTTTCAAAGTTTATCATTACATAATGGTCGCATTTTTAACTGAAGGTCGCTTTGTTTCTATTCGCCCCACTTTTTCTATTCACCCCGTTTTACGGTATTCGAAATAATAACTAAATAGGCTCACAATTAAGGCGACACGTCAATTTTTTTAAAATTTTCAATCGTTTGTACTTTTTTGAAAAGGCGTGCATATTTCAAGGATGTGTTATTCTACGCAAACATTAGTCTCTACTCTATAATAGCTTCCTTTTCTACTAATACACTATCTTGATTGGACCATGATTTCTCAATTTTTCGACTTTGTCCGGTATTGGGTGCTGTCCGGCACTGGGGAATCTCCCCCTACCCCGCTAATTTGCACATCGTTCTGATTAAAAATGGTTCAAACGTCATTTAGCTCATGAAACAGAGTAAAGTGAAATGGAACGCTGTGGAACGGAGCGCAGAATCAAAACAAAACAGTGAAAGAGGTAACCAGAAACACGTTTCTAGGGTGACTAGATGTTCAAATTGAAAATGAACCCCGATGGTACCGTTCAAACTAGCGGGGGTGCACCGTAGTCGTAATTTTCCGAGCAGAGAATAGTCTGAGGGCCCTATTCTGAATATCACTTTCACGCTCACTTACACTTCACCTTCCAGTCACTTCACTTGTTTTGCTCTATTCCCGTTGTCACCGACGGTGAAGTGACTGAAAATGAACTCAGTGGAGTGACAACTGCAGTGAAGTGGTATTCATAATAGCATTTTTTATAGTGAGATGCCACGAATAGTCACTAGTTGCGTTGAATGGTTTTTGAACAAAATAAGGTAATAGTTATTTGCCCAATTAGAATTATTCAATTTTGAATCAATGTATCGAGAATTACATAAAGATTAAAATACAGGTTTGTTTGATGCGATTTTGAAAGTAGATTTGAAACTTTCGCGCGGATATGAACTATTAAATTTCAATCAGATTATCCAAATTATAATCAATAATTCGAATGACTTAACAGTTTTAATTGATTATGTAGAACATGAGTTAAGTCTAACAAGAATTGTATTCGTGTTCCTACAAGCGTGGGATGCCTTTTGAATTTCATAGGCAAGGATTTGCTGGTTTGGTAGAGAATTAGAAAAAGGGTTTTGTCGGCTACTAAATACTTTAATGTATTTTAAATAGTGGTAATCGAAAACAGGACTTCAATTATTGGGGATCTTGAATACATTTCGAGATAGATCAATTTATCAGCTTTTAATTGTCTATCACGTTTGAAATATTATTCTTTTTAAAGTACGGAGCGCTTATCGATTCTCGGCAGAAGATCTAGCTGAATACTTTGTAAACAACAATTAAAACTATGCTAATTTTATTATTTTAAATCAGAGACTTTTTTAGAGTTGGAAATCCACATCTTTCGATTTTCATATACAATGATTCGTTGTAGTTCCTTTTTTAACAATTTTATGTTTTATTAAGGCTGCTGAACAGAATAGTAATCGCTTATCTCGATGCGGGTGAAATTCAAATCTATTCAGAATTGTTCAATGATTTAATTTTTCTTTAATGAGAAGAAATGTAATTTGAAATATAGCTCTTTGTTCAAAATATCATGATCCTTTCGGTCAAGAAATTTATTACTTCCCTTTAACGAAACATCATATTTAGCTTTGGACTGCTTTGAAGTTAACAATGGAACAATTTATTTTTTTGAGCCTCCTCCAGTAGCTCCAACTACGTAGTTATTATTCCGCTACATTTTTTTTACATGTGTAGGCCCACATCTATTGTCTAATTTGCAATTAAAAAAATGTTCATAAGATTTCTGTCAATAAGCAGAAATTTTCTACAGCGACTCCCGTTTGAATTGACCTTTCTTTCCTTTGCGTATAGCGAGCGGGAAAAAAATGTTTTGTTCGATTCTTGCCTCACTTCCCAACAAAAAAATAAAGGCCAATAAATTACTTTTTAACAGCAAACCGGACCTAAATATAATGTTCTGCTTCCAAGAATAACAAAAACATAAGATTTGTTAAACAAAAAGCATAAAAAATGCTGTTTTAAACTTGTTCTTTTTTTACGTGACAACTCTTCACCTACCCGAACGGCGGTGAAAAGTTTCCACTTCAAGTGATTGCTTTTGTCGATCTTCGCCGGGTAGCGTGCCATTCGTAATAGCTCGTGTTCATGCGATCTATCACTTGCGATGAACTTCTCCACATTTTCTCACTTAGATGATATCCGTAATAGGAAAGTGATCACTTCACCTGTTTGTCACCGTGAGTGGTATTCGTGATAGGGCCCTGAGTTTTCCGGTGGTTTTGGTCTTGAATGTGGATTGCGATCGATCGCTGGCTGCTCCGGTGGTTTGTGAGTTTGACGTTGGCGTGAAGCCAACAGTTATGCCTTTATGGGCCTGAAGAATGCTTTGTTTTTATGCAAATTCTGATTCCGTTTGAAAATTGCGGGATCTAATTTTCAAACGGAATCAGAATTTGCATAAAAATAAACATTCTTCAGGTTACTCTCTACGGGCATGACCAGTGGACGAGTTCACTTATTTGACGTTTGAGCGGTGCCGAATTCACTCATTGCCATGGTCACGTAAATAACACGGCACCGCTAAAACGTCAGATAGTGAACCCGTACATAGGTCTATAGGGGAAGGGGTGGTAAATGAACACCTACCGCACAACATCAAACATATAGATGTTATCTATAGCAGCGACACGAAATCAGACTAAAATAGCTAAATTTTCACATATGTTTATCGCTGGTAATAAACGGTGCAAATAACCATTTTACCTGCACTTTGTGGGTAAAATGAACAGCTCCTGGTGGTAAAATAAACATCATGCAAAAAACGTGAGTAAAACAAAACATTCACAAAATTTTCATTGCAATACCGAAAATATATCCATTAATGATTGTAACCCATTCAAAAAGAATTCTAAAGGTATCAGATTTAACATCATATCATAACGATATTTACCTCACTGAAAAACCTCTAGACTTCCAAGCCAAAAGTTACGTCAGTTCTAAGTTTCACACGTGGTTTTCTAAAATCTTAGTTTTCGTTAATATTTTTACTTCAATTGACCTCCGTATTAACTCGAAAACTTCGATTTATGCTGTAAATCGTCCGTGCGTGATAAAAATTCATCGAAATTTGTTTTTCCTCGGTAAAAGGCACGGTGTTCATTTTACCACCCCTTCCCCTAAGAATTGAATCTACAGATTTGAAAGGCTTTCCAGAGATCGAAGAATGAACATCTGAGTCGGTTGTTAAGTGAGAATAAAATTGATTTGCATTTCGGTTCCTCGAATATTGGGTTAATTGTACGAGTGGTGTGAGCTGAGGATTACACTGCGGAACACGTTTTTGTCTCAAGCGCCAAAATACCGCTATTTACTAAATTAAGGGTTGCTGAGTCCATTGCCGTTTTCAGAAATATCATGGCACGTCTAGTTTTCAAGATATTGCCTGTTGAAAATGCAAAATTGGACTGTTTTAGCCAACTTGCGTGCAAGTTTGCCAGCTTGTACGGCAATTTGTTTGATTATTTTATTTTTATTTTATTTATTTCCAACTACAGTATAACAGCACAAATAACCTCCTAACGGTTTTCAAAGTATATGCTATTACTAGACGACTTATACCAATGTACTTTGCTACTTATTATAAAATTTATCAACACTATTTTTGAATGATAGATAACTCCTCTCACACCTACACTTTCTTGGCAATTCATTCCACGCTCTAATTGCACGGTGTCGAAACGAATCTTTAAGATATCCAGAAAAACATCTAGGCACTGTTAATAAAGGTGCTCTCAAGGACCGGGCGTACGCAAAAATGTTACTAAGATACGCAGGAGGATTATTTAGAATTTTAAATGTTTGAGTACAAATTCGAGTTTTTAGATAATTGGTGAAACTTATACCGAGTAAGGAATTGGCGTAACTAGATATGTGGTCAAATTTTCCAAGATTGAAAACATATCTTATGACTGTGTTAAACGCTGAATTCAGTTTTTGTAAATTTTTCTTAGAAACTAGAGAAAATAAAACATCCCCATAATCAAACAGTGGAATTATTAGAGATCTTGCAAGTAGAAGACGTGTATGTTGTGGAGTGCAACTTCTTACAACAACGAGAGAATGAAGAGCTTTGTATACTTTGTTACATACTGCATTTACTTGGTCATTCCAACACATTTTACAGTCCATTATTAAGCCAAGGTTTTTAACAGTATCGGAATATTCAATCGTATCGTTGTCCACTTTGATTTTGGGAGCGTTATTTATTGCCATACGCTTATTTCTGAAGATAATTGCCTGTGTTTTTTTCGAGTTCAATAATAGCCCGTTCAATTTACACCACTTCAAAATATTTTGAATTTCAGAGTTCATTTTTCTTACAGTATTAGGTAAATTATTTACAGTATCGGACAAATATAGCTGACAATCATCAGCATATAAATGAAATTTGCAGAAAGATAGAGTGAGTGGCAGATCATTGATGTACATGGAAAAAAGAAATGGACCTAAAATGGATCCCTGGGGTACACCACAGGGAACTGTGATCTTCTCCGATTCTTTGTTGTTAAATTCAACGTATTGTGAGCGGCGTGTCTAGTACGAACGTATCAATTTTACCGAAAAATAATCAAGTTTGAAAATTCGTAAAAGCTGGCGACGAAGGTGACGGAGGTTGCGGAGTTGGCGATGGTGGTGGTGCTGGCAGCGGGAACGATGATCGAAGCACTTGTATGTTCAGATGCGTTGGAAACAATAGGCGCTGCCACAGCAGCTGCATACGTTCTGGGCAAATCACCTCTTGACTCCATATGTTCGTTCGATTGAGAGTCATCCAATTCAACTTATATTTCATCGGGAAATTGGATGGAGTTGTTGGCAGCATTAGATTGCAGTGTCGAGTCCAGATTAAGGCGAGCAATACTGTTGTAGAAATCGGAAGGATCATGTGTTGCCATACTCGATAGCGGAAAACGTTGTGGGCGTGTTGAAACAGTCGAATCTCTTCGCATCGAGGTTGTCAGAGAAAGCAGACCGTACATCGATTTTAAATTTTCTCCGAACTATCCTATTCTCAAATCCATCGAATCGACGTGCGTTAGGAGGTCTCGGTGAGGTGATGAAGAGAAGATACAGGAGTACAAACACTTGCTTGTACCAAACAAGTTCCCAGATTTTGCTACTATTGTTTCGCTGTATTAGTACTGTTCGCTAAAGCCGGTGTTGAACCAGATCATGCGATTAATATGTCAAAGAATTAAAACTTTATGTATAAAACAATTATTATCAACAAAGTTCATAATATTTTCGATGATAAAATTATTGAAACACGTCTGGTTATGTTGGGAGTAATAGTGGAAGTGAAGAAAATTTTATTGCTCTAATGTCTAAGCCTACTACAATTTGTTATCCTAGGTTGCTATGGGCAGTCCTTCGGTTGCCATCCAACACCCCTGCTCAACCGAATAATCCTAGCTTACTTCGCAGCATCTCGAATGGTCCACGTGACAATCCTTTGGTGAACATGTCTGCCAACTGCTCATTTGTCGGAATGTACTGGATCTTGAACGTACCATCTTGTAGCTTCTCACGAATGAAATTATACCGGATGTCCACGTGCTTCATCCTTTTGTGGTCACGTGGCTCCTGGGCAATGCAGATGCAAGACTGATTATCTTCATGTAGCACTACGGGTTGGTCCAGCTTTATTCCGAGTTCGAGGATAAGGTTTCGCAGCCAGATTGCTTCACACACAGCGTGACTGAGCGAAACATACTCAGCTTCAGTTGAAGAGAGGGCAACGGTGCTTTGCTTGCGAGTCATCCAGGAAACTGTACCATTAAACACTTGAAACACGTTACCCGAGATGGACCGGCGGTCGGCCGGGTCGTTCCCCCAATCAGCGTCAGCATATCCAACTAGTGGCGCCGATCCTTCGTTCCTCCGGAATGTCAGACCGTGGTTCACAGTACCCTTCAAGTAGCGGAGAATGCGCTTCAGGTGACTCCAATGTTCGCTTGTCGGTGCAGATTGGTACCTGCTGAAGAAGTTGACCGCAGCACTTATATCCGGTCTTGACGACAGTGCCAGGTACGTCAAGCATCCTATCAGCTCTCGATATGGTTCGGAGGTCACTGCTTCATCTTCGCGGCGTTCTAGCTTCAGGTTCGGTTCCAGTGGCGTCGGTGCAGGTTTGCAATTCGCCATGCCAAACCGCTGCAGGAGGTCGTCAACGTACTTCGGCTGGCTGATCTTCATCGTTCCTTTCGCTTGATCTCGGTCGATCTTGAGGCCGAGGAACATCTTCAATTTGCCGACGTCAGTCATTTCGAATCTTGTTGACAGCTTCTTCTTCATTTCGGCTATCACGTCCATCCGGTTTGAGACCAGAATTATGTCGTCCACATATAGCAGGAGATACACAACGATCTTCCCATCGCTCCACCAATAAAGACAGCTATCTAGATTGGAACGTCGGAAGCCCAACTGGATTACGAAGTTATGGAACTCCGAGTTCCAGCTCCGGGGAGCCTGCTTCAATCCGTAGAGGGACTTCTTCAGGCGACACACAAGGCTAGGACCACCAGACTCGAATCCTTCGGGTTGTCGCATAAATATCTCCTCCTTCAGTTGTCCATTGAGGAACGCGGTTTTGACGTCCATTTGGTGTAGGTGGTATCCCATCTGGTTCGCCACCGCCAACAGCACACGCACCGTGGTCCCCTTCGCTACCGGTGCGTACGTCTCGTCGTAGTCGTAACCCTTCCGTTGTGAAAAGCCCTTTGCGACCAGGCGGGCTTTGTACCGGTCGACGTTGCCAGCTTCATCTCGCTTGATCTTGAACACCCATTTACAGTCGACGATGTTCTTATTGGGTGGCTTCGGAACGAGCTCCCACGTCTCATTCTTCTGCAACGACTCCATCTCGCTGATGATGGCCTTCTTCCAGTGTTTCCAGTCGTTTCGCCGTCGCAACCCATCGATCGTGGTCGGCAAAATGCGAGTCTTCGGTTCGGTGGCACATACCTGGGTGCCAAAGGAGAAACGTGGTAAGATGGACCCCAAATCGGAGAAGAATGTGATGGTTGGTTACACTGCGAACGGATATAGAATCTGGGACCCACGTAAGCGGAGAGTTACGGTTGCGAGAGACGTGGTGTTTCATGTTCCCAAGTGGCCGAATCGTCGATGCCACAAATCGAATCCGTCCTTCTTCGAAGCCATCGCACCAGCTTCGCATTCGCCACCAGAAGCTGAGTAAGCCACATCTCGTAGCTCGATGTCCATCTTGTACAGCTGACCAGCTCTTCTGCCAGTTGCGACCACACTTCCGTTCTTCAAAACCTTCACTGTACCGTTAGAGATTCTTACCATCATTCCGTTATCTTCCAGGCGCCGAACCGAGAACAAGTTGCATGCCAACTGTGGGACGTAGAGCACATCCTTGACAACAGCCGGTACTTTCCTTCCATCAATCAGCATATCGACTTTCACGGTGCCCGCATACTCCGCGAAAACGGCCTGACCAGATTTTGCCACCGCTATACGCACCTTATTGTCCAACGCATGCATCTCATCAAAGAAAGTCTTGCTCTTGACCATGTGATCTGTCGCGCCCGAGTCCAGGATCCAGTCGACGTTTTTCTTCGACACAGTAGCAACAGACAAACACTCCATGGTTTCCATAGCAACGAACGTCATTTCCTCGGCAACGCTCGCTCCAAACTTTGTTTTTCGTGAAAATTTTCCATCCTTCTTTCGGGGCCGAGCTGAGCTGGAACCTTCAGCAGGACGGTTTTCGGGACACTCAGCTCGTTTGTGACCGTACTTGCCGCAGCCGAAGCACTTGATTCCCAGCTTCTTACCAGAAAACGCCGAATCTCCAGAATTTTCCGACTCACCTGCAGGACTTGAATTTAGTCGCTTCACCTGCTCGTCCAGAAGCCGCTTTTTCACATACTCCAACGTAAGCTGCTGTGGCTGTATCGTCTCCAGAGCCGTGATAAGCGCTCCGTAGGATCCGGGAAGCGCCAGCAGTAGCTGACACACCACGTCTTCCTCCTGCATGTTGACTTCCGCCGTCCTTAGCTCGCGCAGAATCTTCTCGAACCGGAGCAAGAAAGCCTTCACGTCGCCACCTTCCGCCAGCCGCAGCTCTTGGAACTGCTTTTTCAAGATTAACTTGCCTGCAATTCCAATCCGTTCGAAGTTGTTCTTCAGCTCGTCCCAAATATCTTTGGCCGTCTTGTGTTCCTTGGCATACTCGAGCTGATCCTCTGCAATTCGGTGAATTAGCAGGTTCTTGCATCGTCGATCCTTCGCAATCCGTTCGTCCAGTAGCTTCTTCTTCCGCTGCCTCTCCTCAGCAGTATCATCCGGAAGTTCCTCAGTGTACTCTTGATCCGCAATTGCCGTTTCCAGGCACTCCAGCAAGCCCCTGTCTTCCATCAGCACTTCAATCCTGAATTTCCAGTTGCCGAAGTTTTCACCGTTGAACAGCCAGAGTTTTTCGTCGCTCATCTTGACTTCTTCCGCAGAACTTGACCAAACGTTTCTTCAACAAACTACTTCCGTGCTGGGATCATAACCTATTGAAACACGTCTGGTTATGTTGGGAGTAATAGTGGAAGTGAAGAAAATTTTATTGCTCTAATGTCTAAGCCTACTACAATTTGTTATCCTAGGTTGCTATGGGCAGTCCTTCGGTTGCCATCCAACAAAAATGTTATTTTTTGGTGGTTTAGAAAAGTATTGTATTTTACCATATAAGAGAAACGAAGAAATTTATATGAAGACTGCAAGCATGTTGAAAAAAATCGATTTAAACTAAATTGTATCGTGACATTTCAACTAAATTGTATCTAAATTGAAAGTTCAAGTCCTATCTAACATGTTTGGTAGATAATATCACAAAAAAGTTTGATAAATCATACTTTAAATTTCATGTAAACATCAGTAAAACCAGTGTTTTATACAACTTTGGCGACCTGTAGCTAAAAATTGTGACGTGCTGGAACATTTCTGAGAACGGCATCAGATTCAGCGACCCAAAATCTACTAGAGACACATAATTTGATCCTTGAGACACGCAAAAATGTCATTTTTGTTACGCTGTGTTATCGGTGTCGTATAGCGAAGTGACAATTCTAGACTCGAGTGAAGTGACTCTCCATTTGATTTACACGGCTAGTCACTTCACTCGAGTCGAGAATTTTCACCTCGCTATTATACGAGACCGACGATTGCCACCTCACGCCACTCGTAGAATAAGCCCAATTGCCCAAGATCGACGAAAATGAAATTCTACAATAGGCCAGGGGAAGTGGTTCACCTAGAATGAATTTATAGCAGAGAAAAAGTAGATTTTGTATGGAAATTGACAAGAAAATGAATGACAGCCTATACGCCCGGCAAAGGCGTGACGCTACACTGTTGGTATCGAGGTATGGTAGTTCCATACAGTGCAAAAACCACTTCTTTGCGATCTTATTGGAGTTGGAATGTGATATGTACTTGAATACACCAAATTCAACGTCTAGAGTCAATCAGCATGTTATCGCTTTATTTCATATCATTGATTTTTTTTAATTACTTGAACACTTTGAAGCATATAATCGAAGTTGTTTTACTCGTTGCAGAGAGGCAAACGTTTTATCCAGGTTTACGCTGGTAAAAATCTAAAAACTGCCTCTTGTTGGATGGAAACTGATGCTGTCCTCTACCTGTCGTCACAAATCTCACACTATTTTCAAATGCCATGTCACATCATTTTTTTGTTTGTGTGTATATTTAGCCACTTAGATGGGGGCAGCATATCTCTACTAAAATGTATTTTTGTTTCGATTTTTTTTTGTTAATGAACACTGGTAGACTGTGGGACATGAGCATCTTTGCGTACATAAAGCAACCTAATGAGCCGCTTAAAAAAACAAGCGCTGTAAAAAGCCGTGATGCGTGCGATTTGTAAGTGAGTCTTCCGCACATATCAATGCCGCTATTTGCATGTTAAAGGATTTGATACATTTGTCTTATATTTAACCAATATTAAAACCCAAAAATATTCAAACAAACAAATAATACAAACATATTACACTATAATTATATCTGATATATTATTTTCAATGCTTACTGCAATAATTCATAAATGGACAGTTCGCCAAGGGCGAAAATCCACTGTAATAAAAACAAATAATAATGATGCGATAATGCTACAATATTCTGCAGTGATTGAATGAACAACTGGAATTATCGCTATAAAAGCAAAATTATTCACTTTTTTTTGAATAACCGTAAAATGCAAAAATGAAAATGATGGTCAAATATGGTGTCTGATAGAAAAAAATGCACTGTATATTCTTCTCATACGAATGGACCCATTTTAGTGATAATTTTTCGGTTATCTTTCTTTATCAGTTATAGCAAACTTCTCAACTTACATTCAAATAGCGGTTTGATTAAGGCGAGAATAACTCTTGTATGTTTTTTTTTCATGAGCGAGTGACAAACAGCGACAAGTACCCTTAATTATATTCAACGTCGTCCAACATCAGCTGCAACTGCAAAGTGACGTATTTTTCTCGTTTTTATGTGTAAAGATAATAAATAAACAATAATTTTCAAATAGATAACCCAAACACATGCGTAATTTAGATTCACTTTCACAATGTATTTCTATTAGTCGGTTTAACATCGTTCGCCATGTAATATCCCTCCTTCGTCAGTATATATTCAAGCCGGGTTCTCTAACTTTGTTCTAACTTGCGTAGTGTCGCATACCTACCAACAAAATGCACTTGATTGATGTTTGTGGCAACAGTTTTACAATAAAATTCATCTTCTACATCTATTGAGGGGAGTACATCTTTTTCGTGATCCGATTTTATTCATTTTTTTTTGTTTTATCATACGACGTGACATGACTGCATCTGCAAATGCTTTTATTGTGCCCGCGTGCCTTATTAGAGTGATTACCGCTACTAATAGGAATATCGCCTTATCTCAAAGTGACATATTTTTATAATAAAGTTTTCCTTTACATGCGGATATTTCTACCGTATTGTTTCGTTCTTTTCTTTATGATTCAGGAAAAAGACATAATATAGTATAATCAAGGTTGTTTTTCTTTTTATAAAAAAATCGTCGCTGAGTGCTGTTCATGTTGTGATTTAGGCCTCGATTCGCTTCTTGTCCTTCTTCTTTTTCAAAAATGAAGGTGTCCTCAAGCCTTTCTTTTTCTTTTTATCCTTCTTCGGAGAACCTTCAGTTGACACGTCCTGTAAAACACAATAAAAAGTTGAAAAATTTGTTCAAATCTAAATATTTTTCAAATAGCTGCCTTAAAACGCAAGTCAGTCCAATATGCAGAAAGTAAGAATCAGGGGAACTCTCTGAGAAGTTCACAAACTCGTTTTTCATACGAATTAAAAAAAAATAAAAGATTGTAAAATGTTTAAATGTTTGAGAAACTTTCACAGTTTGATTTTTACTCCGATACCTTTCCGACTAGCACAATCGGCATAGACCACAGCGACGAAAATGGACTACCGATTGGAAACTAGGTACGTGGAACCGCAAATATTTCAACATCATCGGAAGCACACGCATACTCTCCGATGTACTGAAGATCAGCGGTTTCGAAATCGTAGTGGTGCAGGATGTGTGCTGGACAGTATCGATGGTGCGAACTTTTAAAGGTAATCATACCATCTACCAGAGCTGCGGCAACACACGTGAGCTGGGAACAACTTTTATAGTGATGGGTGATATGCAAAAGCTCGTGATCGGGTGGTGGAAGTTGAGGGTCAAATGCCGGTTCTTCTATTTCAGCATCATGAACGTACATAGCAGTGACGACCTTCCTTAGTCGAGTCTGCTGCTACAAAGTAAAGCCATGCTGAAGGTGTCTGGGTTCGATTCCCGGTCGGTCTAGGATCTTTTCGTAATGGAAATTTCCTTGACCTCCCTGAGAATGGAGTACACCCGATTCTAGTTTTGCACGGGTAATGCGTACCGTGCAAAAAAAGTTTTCAGTTCAAAATTTTAAAAACCGTGCAAAAAAAGTAACACCATTTCTCGACGTTTCAAGCAAAAACAAAGTTTTGGCGGAAAAAATGTATGAAAACTTTTTTTGCACGTCCGTGTAAAAAAATCCGTGCAAAAACAGAATCCGATGTATCATCGTACCTGCAACACGATATACGGCGAAAATGGCACCTTTAGCAAAGAATGCTCTCAGTTGGTAACTGTGGAAGTGCTCATTGAACACTAAGCTGAGAAGTAGGCTCTGTCCCAGTGAGGACGTAATGCAAAGAAGAAGAAGAAACGTGCATAGTTCTTCGCTGCCCAAGTTACAAGGTCAAGATCATCATAGGAGATTTGAACGCTCAGAGGTTGGCCAGGAGGAGGAGTTAAGATCAGGGTTGGAAAACATCTTGAAATTCACTCTAAGTAGCCAAGCAAAGCAAAGCGTGTGGCAGGAACGATTATACTCTATGTCCAGGGAAGTCAAGGAAATTTCCATTACGAAAAGATCCTGGACCGACCGGGAATCGAACCCAGACACCTTCAGCATGGCGTTGCTTTGTAGCCGCGGATTCTAATCACTCGGCTAAGGAAGGCCCTTCCCAACACTGGTTAAGACCGACAATTGGGAAGTTCAGCGTCCACCGGCTGACGAACGAGAACGGCCTACGACAAATAGATTACGCCGGCTCCAAAAACATGGCCATCCGTAGCACCTACTTTCAGCCAGAGACGCATTTTGAACGCTCATGTTCTGTGAGCGTTCTCAAATGATCCTTTGATTGCTCTCGTGTTCATGTTCAGCTTCTTGAACACGCACACGATGACTAGATTGATCATGGAATTGTGATCTCCAAAATTTTTGACGAGCGAGCAATTACGTCTACCATGATTTTGGTACGGCACGATTCGAAGTTTGGGTTACGACCAGTGAATGGTATTGGCTAGTACAATCATAGGAAACTTCCAACTGGGATAAATGATCCGAAATCTCTCATAAGAAGCGACGAAAATTTCAGGACACTCAAGTACCTACTTGCACATAAACTGAGCTTGCGCCATTCGACGAAACGCTGTTAATAATCGGATGGCAGTCATAGGATGGCAGTGTGGACGAATCGTAGTTTAATTCAATAGTAAGATGAACATCAATTTCTATCACAGGACAAATCAACATTCGGATAGTGATCAGTATTTGTATTGCAAAAAATGTTACTCGTCATTTCTTAACGGACAGTGAAAAAAAAACGCATTTCAAATCTGTATAGCAAGTTTTATTCATAAAATCATTAAAATTTGTCCGGATGAGATTATAAAACGATATTGATTTTGTCTTACGCCTAGACGCAATCAGGGGCCGTCCATTTTCAATTCATTGAAAGCATTTTCAGTCCCCAACTGACTGACTCAAGCTTCTCTTTCAATTGAAACTCTACTGTTTCGTTTCAATCTGACAAACCTTTCCTTTCATCGCAGCAAGCGTAGTCTTTCATTTCTTTCGTGCTGCCTGTGCGTCGCGCGTCATATATCAGAGCCTCACCGCGGCGAGCTGATCTTTCAATCGGTAGTCTCTAACTTTAGGCGTAGATTAATTCAAATGAACCACGTCGACCGCATACTTTCTCTATCTTAATTTATTACCTAACAAGTTATATACATTACTATTGCAAAAAAAAAAGTAAAATCCAATTTGAAACATTTTGATAGATTTCAATGAAATCAAATGAAACGAAGTTCTTACTCTTTCATTTCAACTTTCTTGTTCGCTGCTTTCAATCAGGTAACGAAACGAATGAGTGGTGAAAGAAAAACGAAGCGACGCAGTTGTTCGTCACCATCGAGACGACGCAACCAAAGCTTCGTGTTTCACAAAATGCTTTCGAAAATGCACAGCCCTGGACGCAATGCAATGTCCCTCAACCGAATTCATCGAGCCAAGACATCCCGAAACTCTTTGGCTTAGAAATGCGTCTCAAACACCGCTACAGTTTAACCAATAATTTCGTCGTCCAAATACGATCAATCAGGCTATCAATTTTAAAAATCGTATGATGCTGAAACATAAATTATAGTCTAAAATATTTTTAAAATAATTACAAACTATGAACTCTTACTTGCTAGGAATCCAACGATCACATAATAGGCAAACAAATAATGACGGCAACGGTTGCCACGAGATGAACAGCGCACTGTGATCAAACATCGCAAATTGTTTGAACTTGAACACGGCTCTCGTGAGCACTAGGTTTGAACAGAACATGAACAGAACGCGTTCAAATGCATCTCTGCTTTCAGCACAGCCTATCGTATCGGTACACCTGGAGATCACCACCACATCAGACGAAATCACAAATCGACCACGTTGGGCGGCACTTCTCGTATATAACCGACGCCGACATTGACTCTGATTACTATCTAGTGAAGGTGAAACTGCGCCCAAAACTATTCGTCATCAACAATGTACGGTATCGACGTCCGCCTCGGTATAACCTAGCGCGACTGATCCCACCGAACGTCGCCATCGCATACGCGCAGCATGTCAAAGTAGCGTTGCCGGAAGAAAACGAGCTTGACGAAGCCCCTCTGCTGAAGAACCATGAAAGCATCAACAACGCAATCGAGAGCATCGTCGGGTACGCGGAGAGGAGGACATCGACGAAAAATGCAGGCAGGTTTGGATGAGAAGGATGCAGCGCGGGCTGCAATGCTGCTGCAAGGAACGCGACAAAACGTGGAACGATATAAAAGGAAACGAAAGCAACAAATCCGCCTATTCAGGGACAAAAAACGCCGCCTGGAAGAAGCAGAATGTGAAGAAATGGAGCAGCTCCATTGTTCAGTTCTGCGAGAAACTTATCGCATCCCGAAAAGGCTTCGTGTCGCGAAGATCTATACTTATGTGTAGGAATAAGGATGGAAGCATCTCAACGGATGGACGTGGAGCACTACGACGAACACCTGAATGGCACGGAGACCACAGGCGCAGAGGGTCACGACAGCGGAGGTAGTGACTACGTCAGTACGATGGATAAAGGAAACCAACCTGCTCCAACATTGAGGGAAGTTAAGGATGCCATCAACCAACTCAAGAACAACAAGGCAGCTGGCAAAGATAGTTTGGACATCTTGATTTGTTACATGATATCTTTGTGATTTTTACACCAGTATCTCAAAATACATTAATTTTTCATGGATTCTATCGATCATGATAAAATGCAATAAAAATAGGAAAAATAAAAATTCACGTAAATGTGTTATTTTTCATCATATATGAAAGAGGTTTTTTGATGAACGACTTGCAGACTAAGTACACAGTCAAATTTCTTTCAAATCACTTTAAACTTTGAGAGGATGATATTTACCATAATTGACATCGTTTAAGCATAGGGGAGCCAAATCTTCAAAATTTGCACCAGTCTGAATCATTCCACCCAATTGGCGAAACCGCCCCGACTACCCCTGATGAAAGTTCGACCGGAAATTACAATTTTCACGTCTAAAATAACAAATCGATATGACTTCCACAAATCTCAATCGATTTTTATGATATTTGCAGTGTAGCTCCCATACTTGAATTGCATCTTAATTTCCATAAAATGGATAACATTTGTTTTAGTTTGAGTAGGCTGACCATAATTGATATCTAGTTTGATACAGTTTCTGTGATAAAATTTTACAATTCAACAATTATTTTAATTTGCCAGTAGGTATACCATCGCAACGATAAAAGTGAAATGGATAAGCATCCGAGCCGCAGTGATAAGGACAGGTAGCGGCGGAACGACGACCAAAATCCCGTTCGACAACGTCCGTAGCAAAGTCGACTTCGAGGAGTGCGATTTTCCATTCCCATTGGCACAGCCACCGAGATCATCATTACCACAAAAAATCGTCAAGCAGCGTAGACTACCGCTGTCGTAGCAGGTCCTAGGAACGCGACCGCGATCAACGGAAACTTCAGTGAAAACGTTCCAACTTAAGGGGAAGTGAAGTACAGCATCAGCAGTTCATCCAGATGTAGTACCTGCAGCAGTGGTGAAAGTAGTACCAGAAGTTACAGTTCGAGTAGTTCAAGCTCTTCAATTTCGAAAAAGCGACAGTAGAAACGGAACCGAAAGAGTTCGATAGAAGGAAAACTGGAACCGTAACTGGATAGAGAAGTGGATGTGCTGGAAAAATTGAGTGCCAACTGGTTCGTTCAGTATACCGGGAGAAATATGGTTAACCAAGCGGAGGACACGTAATGCGATAGATGCGGAAGTGACAAAATTCATGATATCGATTTAATATAAATTTATTCAGCATTATTAGCTATTTTGTAAAAAGATTCCGAAAAATATGTGATCCAGGTTTCCTCACGCGAATCTAAGATTTTTCTGGGGTGATTTTTTCCCGCTTTTCTGCATCTGATAGTACCTTGCGGGCCCCATTATCGTTCAAATTGCCGTTTGGCCGTCTGTCACCATCGATTTTTTATTAACGCGTAGCCATTTATGTATGGTTTGCTAACGTGCCTATTTCTGGACAAACATTTGAAAAGGGCCCAAGAGGTCTTGAGCCTTTTTTTAGAAACGTTGCTGTTGAGCCCTGTTTAGCCCGCCCTCGCAAACTAACACCACTATCAGAAAGATTGGTGTTAGCTCTTCCTGATAGTGGTATTGGTGAGCGTGATCGAGTTGAATTGGGCACAACAGCGTCTTGCAAAGCCAATGTTTACCAATGTCGATGTGCCCTTTTGAAATGTTTGTCCAGATTTATCTATTACTAGTTATATAAAAGATCCTTGTTTATTTACCACAGCACAGATAACAATTTTCGCTTTTGTTTCTTTACCATTGTTTACAAACATTATTTTAATCAAACACAACAATTGACATCAAAATGACGAAAGTCGATCAGTAGATTTGTTTATATATTTTACTACATTCGCTGTTTTCGTTCAAGCGTATCTATGTTGTCAGTTGGTTTGATAGATTCGTCGATTAGTATCCAAAAGGACGTATCCGATTTTTTTTTTCGAAATGGATAAAAGTGATGTTTCGTCGTTTTGTGAAAATAACGCCAATACTTTTAATAAACGGTTATCATTGAAATTTTCAAATTAGTATGGTTTTTGATGCTTGTGCAATCGTTTGTAATGAAAACCCTATTTTTTAATATTTTGCGACTTACGTCCATTTGAAAAAGCATTCGAGATTTGACATTTGCATCAAATAAAGATACCTTCTACTTTTTCAATATTAACCCTTTAAGATTCATTTGAAAGATTTAAGTAACACTTGCACGATCTCCAATTTTGGTCGATAATATAAATAAACGGTTTAAGAATATCTTTTTTGTTTAAAAATATGTTTTGTTGAAGAAAATTTGGTATGAGATCAAAAAAAAGTTCGATTGCTGGACTCATCTTCAAAACGAGTCTTCTCAGCCTCAATTTCATGCTGGACTTTAGAAAATGTTGCTATTTCATATAAATTTTCACAAAAATTCCAAAAATATTTCTATTGAATGTGGATTTTTTAAATTTACATATATTATCCTTAAGTAAACAAAAAATATTTTAATGAAACCCAGCCATACTTTGAAAATCGGCCAAAAACTGGCATAAACATGAGTATAAACCAAAAATTTAATCAGAAGAATATGGTGTCTAGAAATTTAGTTAAACTTTGAGTGAGAACCTGATAACTACTAAAAAAATAAGATGAGTAAGGCATAAAACTCTCAACCTAAATGAAAACTCTATAATGGTGCTTTTTAAATTACCTTCTGTGTAATATGCTGTGTCCATTCTCAATTTCCAAAAATACGGAACAATTTGGGCATTTTTAAATAAAACGACGGGACAGTTCGTTAAGGTGATGAAAACGGTACTGTCCCGTTAAATACGGGACGTATGTTCAGCCTAAGTTTGAGCTAAAATCTTGAAAAGATTGTTTTTCCACACTTTACTCTACTTTTGTATTCTTAACACTTCAGTCGCGCGCTGTTGTATTTTGTACAACACCGCTGAAAAAACCTCGCTTTTCGTTCACAACAGCAGCGTGGTGGTTCTGAAGGTGGAAAACCGCAACTGGACAGGTTAAATCACCATAGACACTGTGATTTGCAAATTGGATCAACTTTCAAATGCGCGATAATAAATTTTGTTAATTGTGATTTCTTTTTCGGGGACATTCATTGGTTTCAAACAACTAAGATGGACGGACTCGACCAGCATTGAAAAGAAATAAGTGATATAAAAGATTATTACCTCTTTGCTGCTGTGTGAAAACGTGCTCATGTGAGTATCCGAGTGGTCGCCATTTTGTACATGTTCACCTACAATAAAAAATAGTGTTATCTTATGTTCATATTAGTTCACTGTTTTTTTTTCTTTACTGGTATTTGTGTTTCTTACTTTTCATTAAAAATGAACTTATGTAATAACTATTAACTTTTATTTCAGGTCGACTTGTAAAAAAGCAATGCATTAGAAGACAAAACCGTGTTTATGGGACAAGGCACAAAAGGGTTACAGTTCGTATTAAGCATAGTAGTGCAAGCAAACGTAAGCTTTACTTCAAATGGAATGGAAGCAATCAAGCAAAAGAAAAAAAAATGTTAAGAGTAGCAATGTCATATGTAGTTAGTCATCTCCCTCTGCCAACGACGATGCACCACCATTCACACGTTGACAGTCTTCGGCTGTTTGCAAAGCCATAATTTCGGAATGATTCTGACGCGCTGAATCAATTTCGCCTTGCAGTTGTACGATTTCAACGACATCATTCTTAATTTGCTTCAACGTATCTCCCATTTTGGTGATACAATCCGATTGCTCTTCGCACATCTTCTTCAGGAATTCAGATTTCTCGACAGAATAAGGAGTTTGGTCAGGAGCCGTTGAGTCATCATTCTCGTCATCCGTCGTGAATTGTAGGCTCCGGCGCTTCAGATGCTTACGATGTCTGCGTATTGATTTGACCTTAACTGTAGATGGCGTTCTCTTTTGAACGGAGAGTTCGGACATATTTTTGGGGCATTTGATGTTTGACCGTTGATTTTTGGATAACGATTGTTTTGAAGCTACCTTTTGGATGTTTTCCAACACAAAGTTACGGTTACGACGATTTTTGACCGTTTTCAGAGAAGACGAGCGTTCCATCGAACTGTCCATCGGTATTTGATTCTCTTTTTCCGGCAAAGGGGTCTCAGCCTCATGATTCGTTGTTCCAGAATCATCGTCGTCGTTTAAAAAATCGTCAGTTTGAGTGGCACATGAGGCTTTCGGTGAGTCGAAGTCAATATTATCGTAATCTTTACGATTCAGGATTTGTTCGCCGATCTTGTGATACAATACAGGTACAGTCCCGTAGCGTCTGGAGTGATTGTCGATTTTTCCAAGATGATGAGGTCCGTTGAGTCCCACTTGGATGAGTTGGCTTCATCGCTGAACAGCTCACGAGTACGGTTAAGGAAGGAGCTTTCACTGCGCACCTCAGCAACGTCTACAGGAAAAGTACACCATTTTATTACCTGCCAATGATGCTGCCTTTGGAAGTATAACTGCCCCATGCGACATAGGGCAGTTAGGCTTCCACTGGCATTATGATATCTCTGAAGGTCAGATCCCAAACATATAGTTAAGCAAGTTAAAGTAGCACTAAACTGCCATTAATCGCAAGTCAGTCCCATCTGTAAAAATTAGGCAAGGTGCTAAAAAATATACTTTACAGAAAAATATTTTTTTCTGACAAAGCACAGGTTTTAAAGAAGTAGGTATAGTGTCTATAAGAAAATACTTTGCGTTTATATCTTTCAAACTCTTTGGTCGGTCTCAATTTTCGGAGTTTGGGCAATTGAATCGAAATACACTTTTTGCCGACGAAACTGAAATAAAGTGAACGAAATTCATATCTCGCGTTCAGTATAAGGTACCGCGGGCAAGTGGGTAAATGGGGTAAGTGAAAATAATTGATATATTTTACTGAATATGTGAATTACCGTTTTAAACTCATGCGTAAAACTTTGAGGCCATTGAGAACATTACGGTAGGCAGAAGATTTGTGAGATTTTTTAGCCATTATTGCACAATAGAGCGAAAGATTGTTAACCTGTCAACTATCACTCCGTAACACGTTGGCGGCGTGCAATCTTATTTTAATATTTTCAGCGGAAAATAATTTTCTGTACCACGTTTAAGTTGTCTCCTCTGACAGTTTTAAACTGCAATAAAAAAAGTTTTAGAATTAATTCGACATAGACCTAAAAATAACTAAATTTAAACCCCGTCCATTTTCTAATTACGTGGGACAAGTGAAAAGTTTCTCATTAGAGATTGAATT
Organism: Aedes aegypti; assembly: GCF_002204515.2. Taxonomy (NCBI): domain Eukaryota; kingdom Metazoa; phylum Arthropoda; class Insecta; order Diptera; family Culicidae; genus Aedes; species Aedes aegypti. The sequence continues at coordinate 232,078,528 of NC_035108.1, read as the reverse complement.
TGTGTTTTCTCTTTAGGTAGCTGTAAGTATACAAGGTTCGCAATTATCATAGAACAACAGAACGTGCTGATAATTCAAGAAACACTATACTCAATGCGTTAAAAGCTATTATTGTGGCCAAATCATGGAACTTCTCTAAAAAAAAAGGTTAGAGTAAGGTGGGGCAAAAGTTCGACCTTAGTGATATGATCAAAGTTTCCAGGAAAACAATACCAAATGAAACAAAGCAAATACCATACAGTGAACCTTCAACATATTGGCTATAATTTTGCTGAACAAACTTGTGTCAAAATATGTACCCATTTTTAGTTATAACAGTTTCAAAATTGATTGTCTTAAACGAACTTTCTTCGAATCTAGTGTGGGCAAAAGTTCGTTGGCTAAAACACAAAATATCAATACTTTTATGACAGGCATACTTTATACTAGTGATCCTTTATAGAGATATAAGCGGAAGTAAAATGGAATGATTTGGCAACAGACCAGCAGTGCTGATTTTGCTCGGCGTCGAGAATAATATTGTAACACGGGCATGACTTCCTCATTGCTGTAAGTGTATTTTGTTTCGTTATAGATCTTTGAGCTACATATCAAAACTAATAAACAGCCGAAAAAATCAAAAACTAAAAATCGCATTAACAAAAATTCAAAAAAGTAAAACATTTCATTTTTTTGCTTCATGCAAAATTACTTTTACCGTAATAATTTCAAGCGGATTACATTACTCCTCAAGAAAATTTCAAAACAAACATAACGCATGTTCGTTTGGCTCACACTTTGACAGCTCTCGCTGCTCGATTGGCTCACACTTTGACAGAAATGTCAGCTTCCGCGAATCTCTCTTATAAAGCATTTCTACTTTATACCAGCCGTAAACTTATGTTTGCCGAAAAATACACACTAAATTTTCATCAAAAAGATACCCAAAACAGGATTAATTGTAATATACCAAAAAATACAAGTTTTTCGAAAAACTAAGTGGAAATGTAAAATTTTGGTGCCTTTTTTCGCAGGATCAGGCAAATTTTGTTAAATTTGAAGATAGGGTGCAGAACCACTTGGGCACTTCCATGATTCACTTTGGCATGGGTTTTTTTTTTCTTAACCGAATTGTCTGCAACTTTGCAATGCAACAGTACGACGCATGTTGTGGCCAAATATGAGCTCTGTAACTTTCAAAAAACCCCACTGCCGAAGTGAATCAAAATTGTTTCCAAGCATCCCAAGCCATACACTCCCGCATGAACTGGTTTAGATGCAGTGATATATACGGTCTACGTGGAAGCCAGTATAATGCATCATAAATTCCTCCCCTTTTCCCACATTGGTCTGCATTCTGACGTGGCAGGCACCACTGTCGCTAAAAATAGAAGATCACCAACACTTATACACTGAGGATGCCTGTTAGTCCCAAGCAGTCATTCGGTTGGTTCCTTGTGTAAGTGCAGCTGATCTGGCGATACTGGAGTAGCATCCACGGGCGGCCAATCAAGCTCAAGCTTGTGGTAGACGAAAGGTTTTCAAAGTTTGTTCCACTTTTTTACATGTTAGACTTTAAATTTGTAAGTTCTTTGGCAATCCACCATTTCTGAATTGGAAACCTAAAGCCTTGTTCAGTAGGATCACTGGAGACTACTCTTAGGATTCTTTAGTTTTCAAAAAATAGTTTTATAGCCACACATGCATATTGAACAGTAATTTTTAATAGTGCTCAATATTGACGAAAATGCAGATGGGACTGACTTGCGATTCGCGGCAGTGTACTTCCCATATTCGCATAATTGTCCCATATTCTATGGGATTTCCTATTTACATCGGGCAGTCATGCAAATAAGGGCAGTTTAGAGCATATATATATTTCCATGTTTAACATTTACCTGCTGAAGTTACCACACTTTCCGGGGTTTGCGGCCTAGAGAATTTAATGTTTTCGAGTTTCTCAAGAAAGCTACTTCCGTTCTTCTGTTTCATATTTCGCACATTGCGTAGTCGTGCCTCGCATACTTCTGTGATGCGTTCGAAGTTTACGTTGGAATTTGCACTGTCAGAATCGTCCAGTTGTTCAAAGTCGATTTCCAAATCGTTATAGTAACGCTGGCGAGCGGTTAAATAAGGTGGCGATTGCTCAAAGTCGAGTTTCTTTTTGATGATCCGCTTGAGGCTATTGTTCGACATGTACAAATACCGTTCTGTACCAAACACGTTACTCAGTGAAGTCGAACAACTGCGACCCAAGTATGACGATGACATGCTTGGAATGTGGAAATGAGTTACTATCGGTATATTCCTCGGCGATCGAAATCCGAAAAATGCGTTGGTCCGATATGGTTGCGATTCGTTGTACGTTGTCAGATAGAGGAAAGATTGTGTTGGCTGCAACGAACCAATGCCAATGGTTGCGGGTCTTGATAACCCGGATGCTTCTCTCGACCAGCCACTTGTGTTGTTCTGATGAGACAAACTGCTGTTCGATACGCCGCTCACATTGAACAGGTCGATAATTGATGTGCCGAATGAACGCTGAGTGTCATTCAGCCCTTTGACAAACCGACCGTAGACAGCATTATCTTCTTCAGCAACATATTCTAGTTCAAGTTCTGTGAAAAGGGGTTAGTAATAATGGTAAAACGAAAAAGGTGCAATGACACAAACACAAAACATTCAACATTACAATTATGGTTACCTGGTAAAAAGGACAGACATTAGAAATAAAAACATATTAAGACTTAAGATAGAATATCTATACGACAGTTGGTAAAATTAGAATCATGCGCGAGATGTTAGTAAATAATGCACTTTCGAGTGAAATTGATCGTTTTCCAAAGTTTTTGTGTCAGTTTTCTATGACGTTATTCATAGCAATATACAAACCTTAAAACAAAATACAAGACGTAAAAAAATATTAAAATTGAAAAAAAAAAAATGATTTCCTTAAATCTGGGATTAAACCAATCACTTTGCGATCGACAAGGCATGTGCCTGGCTACCTGGCATTGGCAATGTAGCCTCAATTGTGTTATATTGCTGTGTGCGTTTGAAATGCAAATCACGATTACTTTTTCAAATCGACGTAAGTAACTTTCATATGGTTTTGAGAAAGTTAATTTAGAAGAATCACAACCTGTCTTCTAAAACTGTTTTAAAATGAATCCCCTTTTCAACATTTTTTATAGTGTACATCGCTTAAATTTTGTGCTGTAAAAACATCATTCTGCAACTTGTTGCGTAAACTGCTAATTCAAGCGTGTTGGACTTAACTGCAAATTTTAGATTAGCTTACTTGTCACACACATCGAATTATGTTCAATAACGTTCAAAGTGTGTAGTTTGCTTTCTCATACTGATGTTCATAATTTTCTGGAACATTTCCGCATGCCATATTAATTTATCATTACCGCACACATGACTTATATTGCTTCTATTGATCAGCAAAAAAAAATATGAACTTGAACATAATTCAAGTTTTGCAGCTGCTCTTGGGATTCAAATTTCAATAGTTAAATTTTCGAACAAAGCTGTGAGAAAGAAAGGGTTAATTTAAATATTTTTAATTGACATAATTTTCATGTTTGTAATTTTACATAAACGATTTGATTATTTTTGTTTTCGAACAGTTTTATGCTCAATATTCTCCGCGCCAATGTTTGCTGCCGCTAAAACTCTGTAACAGCGTGACGCCGCTGCCGATAAAAAGTATTTCGGCGACGGGTTTACTTTATTTACTCGTTACATAGATATTGTTAGTTTGTTTGTAAGATATAAAACCGCGAGACGAACTAATCAATTTCACTCGTATTTACAGTAATTGGACATTTATACTATAGAAGAACAGTAACAAAAACGTGTCTATGATCGTAGCTACAATGTTACGTGTAAGCAGTAAAAACAATATGATTATTTATGAAGCTTTATGTGTGGACATCGCTAAAAAAATTGAAATATAGCTCCATCTGCCCCTAAAACCCTATCAATTTCTTGTGTCTTCATATCAATTCTAATTAGTCAGAGTACCATTAACCCGTATAGGCCTGTGTGAAAGCAAAAATACTAAAATTCTCACCGCTCGGCGATTACCTAACGGATTCGAATATTTTTTTCCTGAGATTCACCGGAATAACTCCGGCCAAAGGAACATTCCTGAGATCCTTCGGCCATTTTTTAGAAATAATTGAAATCCGTTAAGTACCTATTCTCTGAGAGGTGAGAGTTTTAGTATTTTTTTCTTTCACTCAGGTCTATACGGGTCAATGATTAGTATTTTTTACGACTAGTTTGTATGGTAGCCCGAAGGTCTAATCACAGACAAACAGACGTCACACTCTCATCATTGTCCATCGACCACCTTTTTAACGGTCGATTCAAAAGTATGTTAGGTGGCAAATCCGCCACCCGCAGCGCTTGCTTCGTTTTTGTTCGTGTTTGACGTTTACACACTACCGCCATCTGTTGGCCCGTCGGCCAAACACGCTGATTTTAGCATTGGGCGTACATGTCCTCGTGACTATGATTTTGATCGAGATTTGTTCTAAGTGTTACGTCTGTTTGTCTGTGGTCTAATTGTAGTTCACTGTGGGTTCTTAATTTTTTTTTATTTTCAAAAAGGACGGACAAGCATACAATTGAACATGGAAGAATAACAGTGAAATCTGATAATGAATGGTGGTTTTTATAATACTATGGATAAATCGGCATTTCGCTATGGAATGACATGTGTCACGAAGGAGCTATTCTAGTCCTAGCTTTGAAGGATGCAGTGATCTATTGTTATATTGTGCAGTGAGCTTATTTGAGGGGACTTAACTCACCATCGATCATTATGAAAATTCACTGTCATAAGTTGTACTTTAACATATAGAGAAAATATCATTGTAGTAGTATTAATAATAGAAATAAAACAGTGTTAATGTGGAAGAGTTGTTAGTAAAATATGATAGACTCGTTGCCAATTTGAAATTATGATTGCACTATTTATACCTACACAAATTTTCTATGATGGATGTATTAATTTTACACAAGCTACGACTGAAAATAAATTCTGCTCTTATTGAAAATACTTACCATCACTTAGTACAACTTCGGGCTGACTAGGCTTGGGAGCTTGCTTGGTTTCTATTCTAAGCACCTGGTGTTCTGCGGCTATTGGGAGAGTAATAAAATTAGTCACGGAAAATTAACAGATGAATTTGAGATATAACTACCAGTGTCTTCAGGCTCTGACTGGCTTGGAGGACTCATGGTCTGGTTCTTAGTCTTTTCCGAAATTTGGAGAGAGCTCAGTGCTTCGGATTCGGAGAAATCTGTATCGGTGTCTGTGAATTTTACAAATAAGTAATACAATTTATAAAGACAGAGTAACACATATATCTATAATGGAAATGGATACTTACAATCGCCATGTCGCTTCTTCTCGACGGTTTTTCTTGTATTCATTCAGCTCATCATCGGTAACGGAATCGAACGGATTCTTAGCATACGGTGCTTTATATACTGTTGCGTTATGTTGGTAGCCCCGCTGAATAATGCCCTTGGAGGCCGCACCCATGAGGACAACGTGATCACCAGTTGCAGAAACGTTTGCATCTTTCAGTCGGTTTGCTTCATCCCAGGAGACACCTTCCAGAATGTGCGATTGTGGGCCTGCAGAAATCTTGTCTGCTCGTCGGTAGTCCTTGATCTGTGTTAATTTTACCATTTGCAATATTATTATTGATAACTAAACTAACACATTATCCCGAGCAAATGATGACATTATTCGCCAAAATGATTCGTTACCATCATTTCATATCACCATACCATTTAGAATAATATTCGTTTGGCATAAGAGTCGAAAAGCCGGAAAGCAAGATATTTTCGCCCAATCATTGCTACGGACAGCCCTTTTCGCCGTCACCGATAACAATGGCCATAGACAAGAAACTTTGGCTGTAGCCAGAGGAATAGCAAAGCGGTACCATTTTTCTAGGTTTTGCGGACGACATCGATATCATTGGAATTGATCGCCGAGCCGTAGTATAGGTGCCGTCCACAAATTACGTAACGCTCTAGGGGGAGGGAGAGTAGGCTCAAGCGTTACGACTCATACAAAAAAAAATCATTCAAAAAACGTTACGGAGAGGGGGGAAGGTGGTCAAAAATTTTCAATTTTAGCGTTGCGTAATGAATTGACGCTGCCAGAGACATTCGTGAATTTAAAAGATAGCGAGGATTCCTGGAATAAGATGAATTCTTGAAGGAATAAACTGAAAAACCAACGTAGCAACTCCTGAAGCAATTCTTGTGCGGTTTCCTAGGAAATCCCTGAAAGAATCGCGCTGAAAACTGTGGAATTAACCTTTACGGATTTATTAGAAGAACTCCCGTGAGAATCCTTCGAAAATCTGCTGTAGGAACAACTAGACATATCGGGAGAAATGTTAGTGGAAAAATCTCTGGAGGGAATCCTGGAAGAATCCTAAAAATCCCTTTATTTCTGAACGAAATCCAGGGAGAATTGGCAAATGAATTCGTGGAACGATCACAGGAAGAGTTCTTGGAAATATGCCAGAGGAAAACTCTGGCAAAATCATTGACTCTAAAGTGACTTTAGAAACAGTCCCTCCTCCTGTATTGATTATTGATTCTTCAAGACACTACTGAATGAAATTAAGAGGGCAGGATCCGTCATCGTTTTAAGAATTTTCAAGAGCAGTTTTTTTCAATCAAAATCATAAAAGTTGTGTTGGCTGATTCTACTCTTCAACCGAAACATAGTGAGCACATTTTCGTCGAATAACATTCAGTTTTGAACAGAAGAACTGCTGTTGAAGTTTCGATGATGACGATGATTACCATGACGGATCCTTGAACGTTAATCGATTTCAGAGCCACCATTCGCCGAAAATATCATTGGGACTTTTTTTGGATTTTTTCTGATTACCTTCAAACTTCAAGCTTGTGTAGGCTAAACAGTTTAGCCCGTCCTTAAAATTCATAGATTCCGCTAAATATTTTACAATAGCTGGTGGTCCCAATGAATTAAATTTAGGGGGGTGCAACAAAAGATTTTTGTATTTATATACCATGGGCCACCGTAATGCCTGTCAATAAAATTAATAATCATGAGCAATTTTTTAAAGCTCGATTGCTTCGTGAAGAGTTTTTATTTTAGAATCATGTCAACTAGTTTTTATCGAACAACCAACAATGACGAAGCATGATAGAGGGAGGGGACAAAAACAACACATGCTATGAGAAAATATAATACGATAGAGAATCCAAAAATGGCTAAAATTTCTAGGTCATTTATTGACTCTTCCTTTATGCAAAGAGACATTATGCTTAACGAATTAAGATTCAAACGCTATGGAGACGAAGTGATGACAAATCATTTAACGATCATGTTCTGGATATTGCTCTGTTTATATTTCTACTATGTTGGGCCATCTTACCTGTTGTTGGATTCGCTTAAACTCTTTCGGATTGGTATTAGGAGGGACGAATTGCATTGCGCTATCGATCTTAACCGGCGTCGAAGAATGTGTTGGCGAAGCTTCCGCAACCCACTACCGAAGAAAGAAAAAAGAAAGAAAATAATCATGAGCGACAAATACCCAAATATATAGAATACCGAGTCTAATGTTAGAGTTATTTCGTAATTCTAATGACACTAGTTTTTTCAATATTCTATATAAAGATTTTCCAACCAAGTTAGACAAAAACGCACTTTTGACTAAATTATATGTGTACATGTTTTCACAGAAATAACATAAGAATTCACAGCAATTGTGTCAAAAGCATGTTTTAGCACGGTATGTGTCAACGATTACACTGATATACTGACTCATTTTTACTAATTAAGCATTTTGTGTGTAAAATACACAATTATGCAGTCGTGAAACTAATTTATGAACCAGTGGATTTATGTATTATTTTGTATGAAATATTTACACCGGAACCCCGAATATGATGTGAGATTATTTTTAGCTTACACAGCTTCTGGAAAGATCAGTTAGTACTTTTTGTTGTTAACGTTAACAGTTTATATTTTAGTTTCCTGTACCAAATGTTAGTATTATGTGTGGAATAGAAATATTTGTCGCTAAATTATTTTTCTTTCAACGGTAGCGGCAAGTGCGGATTTGACAAGTGAGATAAACGTACAATAGAAACAAAAACCTTATTATCCCGAAGCCTCAAATCACTTAGAGAGAGGACGTTAGTTAGAGAAAGTAGAATAAACCAAGAGATGACCAAAGAAATAGAAGAAGATCTAATTCAAAGAATAACATTCAATGTAAATTGGGATATACTATAGGAAGAAAAATGATCTCTTGTTACCTCATCAACGTTTGCATCAATCCACTAAAATAAAATAAGGAAAAAGAAAGACGTTGTTAAATATGAACATAAGTGAATTGATGAAAATGAAATTAAACGAATTATAAGCATAAACACACGGAACGGCCTTTCACATAAAAGATTGGAACACGATCATCATCGTTAGTGTTTTGTTTTATATATGCCGTTGAGTAAATAGACTTTATTGCGACTAGTTATATTTCATACATTGAAATCCACTTATCATCTTTTAACTTAACCGAATCGTTTGTAGTTATAATCAATACTATTACTAACTTTAGTGATGTAACCATTGACTGTGACCTTTACTAAGCAATAAGCAAGCGATAAATAAACTGTAATTTCACGCAAAACATCTCACAATTTACCATCCACAAAAACGAATGATTGATAATTTTGATAATGTGAGAGTGCAATAATGCTCATACGTTATCATTTCGTTTCAGAAAATAAAGTCTAATAGCGAATTTTAAACTTCGTTGATTCTTGTGGATGTTAACATGGCAAAATGCTGCGCAAAATGGGATTAAAGCGTACATATACCCTTAAGGGTGTATATGGGCAATTTTGGTATACATTATCCATAGAATATATTTGGGATATGATGCGCTCTTCAAATTTGCTGTTGTTTCCTATGATTTAAAAAAAGCGTCTGTAAAATTCTAGCAATATCTCTTGTTATTTGATGATTTCCTTTCACTGCCTTCAATTTATATCTTATGTGATGCGGTAAGTTTAAAAAGCCGACAAGCCGCGAAGGAAATGGTATTCCTCTTAGTTTCAAATTGTTGAATTTATTGATTTCAAGCGGGTACCAGTTGGCAGTAGAGTGTAAATGCCAAGCACGAACAAAAAGCTTGTCGAAGTTAGTAGAGGGTTACATCTGTTTATCTGTGTCATAAAATCCGAAGAAATGCTTACGTGGTTTATAGATAACCTATATCCACTAAAAAGATCTTTCTGATTCTCTAAACGACCATGAAATCCGGATGTTGGAAAAGTTTTGCCGATGAGATTGACTTGTGGGAAGATTCAAAAACCTAATTGAAAAATTCAAATTACAATCTCTGTAGCACTATATCAGATATCCACTAACCGTGCTTACAGAACGAGCAAATCTCCATATATATAGAGTTTAAATTGCTCAATAACGTAGTTCTTCATTTGAATGGCACAGTTTAAAATGAGGAAAACAGTTGAACATTGTAACGGCATCTCCATCTCGCTCCATGCAGAGGAAACACGTCCCCGACAATGTTATTCAGATAATGAGTGGAAATACCGAGTGCTGGAATGCAATAACTACCTGTCACACAGATTATGTTGGAAATACAGCATCTACGGTGGATGTAGAGGATCTTTTGTAGCAATGTTCAAGTCGGCTAGGATAAGTAACTTTCCGAGGCTTTTTCTGTCACAGTACTATCCTACATCGGTCGAGGGGCTCTACTTTTAGTGTTATGTTGCTAATTTCAGCTAAGTTTTCGCCACTGATTATTTATGTAATTTATTGTTAGATAATCGGCTTAGTTCGTTAAATTATCGTTTTACACTGGAAATATTTCGAAAAATTGTCTATCGCTATTTGATTCTAATATATATCTGCGGTTAGATGAAGCCAAACAATAACGAGGCAAAAAGTAAATTGTGCGAACACTACTGTATTTTTTTTGCAGAATCATAAATATTACTTAGATTGGAATGTCTAAAATTGTTGGAATAGGGATCTATATCTGCCTTTAGGCTTTTTATAGAGACAGCGAAACTGTCTCTAAAAAAAATATGCATTCACGCTATTTCAATTTGTATTAATTGGTTAAGCGTAGCAGACTGTTCAAAACACGTTTAAGGATTAGTATGTTTAGTCAATATGAAGTTACAAAAATATTGGCTACGACGTCTGCTCAAGAAATTTCAAAATAAAATATCTGTTATGGCATTCACTGTTCTGTGCTAAAACTTAGGCACACTTTTGTGCTTTCAATATAATTGTATAGATATAGCATGGGTACGGTAAAGTGCCATAATTCAGCGCTAGCTGAGCCGTAATTCAGTGCAATTTAAAAATGTAACTCGAAAAATTTCAAAAAAAATATATCTCAAGAATCTGTTATGTCCTAAATCCGTATCATTAGGTAACTAATCAATTCGAAACCAGTTTTTTCGGTCGAAATAGATTTCATAATCCAGAATGCTATCACCTCGAATATACAATTACTTTAACTGGCATTACCTCATGGTAATCGAATTCGAGGTATGGGTCGATCGAGGAATAGGAATTCGGATTAATGGAGTAGAATAGTGTTCCACATAGTGATAGATTTTACTGTACATTTCTTACATGTTGGGTAAAAAATGGACTGTGCTAGAATTCCAACCCAGATTTTTAGATCAAAAGCAATGTTCGAGAAAATCTTTATATCCTGTCTGGGAATTACTGTGACATCATTCCCAAAAGCAATTTTATAGGGGTAAACTGGTTTCATTTCAATGACTACACAATGATGAATTATGGTTTCTTGAACCTTAACTCTAGAGCAGAAATATCATCCGAAAAACGCGCTATAATTTTAGAGCATCTTTAGCGGGGGCGACTATTAGAGTGAGTAATATGATCGCTCAAAGAGCTGTCATTTTAGTTTAGTCACGTATTCCGGAGTTCTGATCGAATTTTCATTTTTTTTACCGGATTTATATAATTTTCATAATTTCCACTACATTCGCAGAACCTTACAAGAATTCCATTGTTGCGCTTTAATCGCAACTGTAGGCGTAACTACTCTGGTTTTAAAATTTCATACGAATTTGGATACTATGAATAACATAATATCATGCAGTAAAAAAGGACTAAACAAACTTTCTGCCAAATGCACAGAAATCGGTAATGCGCTGAATCTTGGCACTTTACGGTTATGGCGTTGCAGTTGTATGGAATTTAGAAAGATTAATTATCTTCGAATTTAATAATTTCTACCTTTGTGATTTTCTTCGGGTCTGGTGTGCCGGTTTCCAGTACTTCTACCTTCTGGTAGACATTCGGCGAATTCAACCACCTAGAGCGGTCACCACCTTTGCGGAAGTCTCCTTTCTTCCAGATGCTGGGGAAAGACATTAGATATTTGTTAATTGGTCCAGCAATGTCAAGTAATAAGGTGAATTGATAAATTACTTACCCTTGTTTGAATAGCTCCTCCTCTTCGATCAAATAACCCAACGAGGAGACTGCTGGTGGAACCTCTACATCGTTCTTCGGTTTAGGAAGATCATTCTTCACCAACGGATTTCTGTAAATGTATCCGGTCCTGAAACCGGCATTGTCCAACATTCGCATTAATGCTTCAAATTCTGCACCGCCCACTCGCCATTTCGGAGCCTGTGAAATATATTACTTATTGCACTAGAACTACATCTCTCTGAATGCTGATCTTACCTGTGAACGCTCCTTATTATCTGCAGATGCAGCATTGGATGCAACACCCTCCGGAGGTTTTCGCGAAGCGTCATAAATTGCTTTGCGCGTTTCTTCTGGGATTACAACCAGATTATCCAACCCCACTGGCAGTAGTTTTAGCTGCGCTTCGCACGCTGCCACAATGTGAGTAACAGCGTAGAAAGCTTCTTCAACAGTTTCGCCACAGCAGATGGCGCCATGATTCGACAGCAATAGAACCTTCGACACTGGCCCAAGACTTCGCAGCAGCTTGTCCTTTTCCTCTGGTTCATTAAGAGCTAAAGGATAATACCAAATGTTATGAAAATGCTTGCTTTGCCAAATATTTGTTGCTATTTACCTCCGGTGTACGTATGTACAGAAATTTCTCCGAGCAAAGCACTATCCTTGGTTAACGGAAGCAGTCCTTGCTTCAAAGCAGAAATTGCAACTACTGCGTTGCAACCGACGTATATTGCACATCTAATATCGGGCCTTGCAGCATGAATCACGGAGTGCAGTGTAAATTCTACGAGAAGAGTCATTGTAAGTTCAACCGTTCAAAAACTACAAAAAAGGATGAGCGGAATATGTAGAATTGATCCTAAGGCACACAGTGAGCTAAACGAAAAGTTATAGGAGAAAATACTAATTTTCGACCTACAAGAAATCTGTGCCAATTTTCGGATTTTCATACGAAGTAGGCCAATGGGTCGAAAATTGGTGCTCTTCCCCTAGCGGGTATACACATTTGATGCACAATTACAGGGTTGTTACGAGAAGTATAAAACATTTTTTGCGACAATACCACGCCGACCAAAGTTGAATCCGCACCAAATGAAATTCAATTTGCGCCACATCCCCGTGTAATTTAGGGAATCGGATTACATGGGATAACATGGGATTCAAATGGAGGGTCCATAATAGGGAATGTCAAATTTGTAAACGTTTATTATGAACTCAGGTGGAATCCATAATAGGCATAAAGAAAACAGTTTTACAAATGAGTATTTCACGGGATAAATCCAACATTTTTGTGTGTTTTAAAGGTTCGCTATTAAGTAAAGAATGGACAAAACGTTTAGTGCATCCAACTAAGATATGGGGATTTTTTTTTTTATTTCCGTACGGGTTTGGGCCGAAGGGTCTCAGATTTTCATGAAACTTTTTCCACGGGCAGGGCTCATCAATATATGAATAAAAAAAAATTGAGAAAAATTCAGGGTTGCTTATTTTCCCGGAAAACTCAGTTGGATTTTTTTTGTTTTCCTCTGACACTACTTACTTTGAAAAATCATAACTCAAGAACGAAGCATCGTAGAAACAAAGTTTTTTTTTTTATGAAAATGAAAGCAAATTTTCTCAGGAATAAAAAAACTATTAACTGGAAAACAGTTTTCCACAAAATTTTCCACCGTTGAGAAAATTCGTAAAGAAAAGCCGGAAAAACTATGCTCCAACTCGTGGAAAATTTTCAAAAAAATATTTTTGAGAAGATAATTTCATAAGCTTTAACCATTGAAATTTTTGAAATGTACTTTTTTATTCGTTTTTGAGTTATGGCCAGTTTTGTAAAAAATGTGCAAATGTGCCATTTTGAGCCTTTTTTTTGAAAAATCATAACTCAAGAAAGAAGCATCGTAGAAACAAAGTTTTTTTTTTTATGAAAATGAAAGCAAATTCTCTCATGAACAAAAAAAAATATTAACTGGAAACAGTTTTCCACAAAATTTTCCACCGTTGAGAAAATTCGTAAAGAAAAGCCGGAAAAACTATGTTCCAATTAGTGTAAAACTTTCAAAAATATATTTTTGAGAAGGTAATTTCATAAGCTTTAATCCCTGAAATTGTTAAGATGTACTACTTTTAAATTCCTGCGTTTGGTCATAGATTTGTGAAAAATGCCCAGATTTCTCGTACAAGTCTTTTCGTTCGAAAATCATAACTGAAGATAAAAGCGTCACAGAAACATTTTTTTTTTGTCAAATCGGAATCAAATTTTCTCAAAACTTTGAGATTTTTTGAAATGGAATAAGTTTCCCAGGACATTTTTCACCGTTAAGGAAAATAAATAATGATAACCCGATTAGCTATTCCAGCTTTACAAACAAAGTATATTCGAAAAAAGCGATCAATAAGATTAAGATCCAATCCTAAATTTTTTTTAAATACGCTCATTTTTCGTTCCTAAGACATGATCAAATATTGCCAAGATGAGCTGTTTACAAATTTATAGATTTATAAGTTTATAATGCTTATTTTCAAATTTATAAGTTAAAACTACTTAAGAACGAAACAGCATAGAAACAAAGATTTCTTCAATTATAATGTAGGCATTTTTTCCAGCTACCTGTTAGGTAACTACAAAATTGACAGTTAAATCAATGGGTAGACAATATGGCAATTAGGTATTTACCAATTCTGGTTTAAAGCGTTGAAATGGCTTGAGAATCATAAGTTTACCAAAAAACTAACAAAGAGCAGTGAGAAAGTTCAAGTGTTGTCAGCTGTATATTACTCGTTATTACCGAAGCTGTTGAAATGGACAAAGTTCAATACTACGAATACTATTCGCTATGCTGTAACCCCTTCGGACTGGACGGCCACAAATCAGTAAGGACAAATTTACGCTCGATTAGCCATGGTCTCATGACCAAGTTTCATTCGAATGGAGTTCGGTGGATTACGGAAAAGATGAAAATCTGCATGAAGTGCATGATTATGATTAACCAGAAACGAAAATCTTCTGATGTTAGCAACCAAAGACAATATTCCCGGTTGAAAAAATAGATAGTATTAAGGCGAAGTAGGCCGTCATTGAAATTTGTACGCGTCGTTGATGATTGTTGCTAATTCATCTCACGATTTCGAATCAAAGAAAATCAGTTAGTTTTGCACTGACACAGCTGAAAAAGTATCAGCATACTTTATGCATGTTAGCGCGTACAGTGATACTTTCTCATGTCAATATAAACTATCAAGACTGAGTTTTATCACTTTGAAATGCAAGCTCTAAAGTCATAATCATTGCCAAAACGAATGACGGGCTACTTAGCCTTAAGATGAAAATGTAAGTTATATACTGAATAATTGAATAAATAAAATTAAAAAAAAAATAATCTTATTTGTTCCATAGAAAAGAAAGAATCCCTTTTCAGTGTAATGAAAAATTGAGGCAGAAACAGTTTTTTTTTGTTTTTCTTAGCGGTGTAATTTTTTTTTTGTTTCTACGAAGCTTTTTTCTTGAATTTGTTTCTCCAATGGATTTGCTTAATTAATTCTTTCCTTCCCATGGTAGCACAGGTGATCCACCACTTTGCATTGGTCGTATATAAACTAAATAAGATAGATCATAATCATTTTTTCACCATATGTTTACAAATGTTTCATGAAGTTATGTACAAAGTTTCAGAAAAAATACTCACTTGGATTTCTAGTTAAAGCACAACAACCGAAGTAAAGTCGGCATTTTTTAAATTTAAATTTAGATAGTGGATTTTTAAACTTCCATATTTAGAAATATAAACAAAATTATCTCCAAACAAATTAAATATAGATAGTGGATTTTTAAACTTCCATATTTAGAAATATAAACATAATTATCTCCAAACAAGCTCAATTGAGTTATTTTTCAAAGATTCAATAGAGTTTTTATAATATTCTTTACACAAAACTATTGATTTTGCGGAAATTAATGTGAATCACTGGTGATCCATTGGGAACATAACGACATTTTCGACAATTTTGATCTAACATAACGACATCGATCTGAATTATTTCTTGGTTGGTTGTAAGACGCTAAATACGACCGAGTTGTACTACGGGAGTAAATACTACACGGGAAAAAATTCCGTGGTAAAAATTACTATTTCAGCTGACTATGCCCATTCTTGAAACTACCATGAAATTTCAGACCAATTTACTATGTTTACGGTGCATCCCACCACATTAGTGGTACATTTGACAGAAATAATTTACAACAATCTGATTTCGACTACAGACATGGTAAAATCAAGCGCATATCTGGTCTGCTGAAAATTGCCGGTGCGAGCGCTTAAGTTAACCCCCTAAAATGGTAGTTTTTACCGCACAATTTTTTTGCGTGTACTGTCTTTCGCAAAACATGATTTTTTTCTATTTATGCAAGGTTGCCAACTTTAATGTTGATTACACATTTTCCATTCGTGTAGAATTCGAGATAAATCCATTTTCAGAGGTTTCATTTTGTAATGCTCGTCTGCGTCATCTTTGACAATTCATGTAATGGCATCCAAAACTAAAAAAATACTCCAAATAAAGAATCTATGATTTCGGTGGTTAAAACTAAATCCGCGAAAATTGTTATTCGTGTAGTCGTAACAACCCTGCAATTAGTAATAATTAGATCCTCTAGTTTTTACTGGTGCCACTCAATTAGTTAACTAAACAAATAAAGTAATGGTTCTGAAACTTACGACTAGTGTTCACGCCGAAGTTGGTCGTCCCCTGCTCGACAATTTGTCCTTGCATGTTCACTTTGTTCAGTGAAGACGCTGTGATTTCATGGTTGAGAACACCGAACGGATTAACCAAGAAGAGTTCTTGGTCGGCATTCAGACGAGCCGTTATCAGACTGTTGATACCCTGTGCCCAACCGTACAAGTCAACCAGCCTGAAGGCGGCGGCTAGCTTGCAGCGAAGAATTTTTTCACCCTTCTCATATCCCATGGCTTCCATGCCACGAATATCATTAATGGGGACAACACAGTTGGAGCTCTTGAATACACTGCCGACGCGTGCTGCAGGCATTCCCATGATGTCAGACAGTTGCTGAAGGATGTTGTGCGATCCTCCATCACGCATCTGACTGTCAACGATCCGCTCAAGCTCCTCACGGAAGAGACGGGAGCTCATCATGACCTCAACCCGTTTGCGGCGTTCCATTTCGCGCATATCTGCTTCGATATCTGCTGGCCTCGTTTTGTTGCATTCGTCCTCTTCCGCTATAGTATCAATGCCGTTTGTATGTGGTGCTGTTTCGGTTTCCGCCATTTTGTGTCTTCTGAAAGCAAATGGTTAATGGATTAATTGATCAGGTATAAAATAAAATTTAAATGGATTTTTTTTGGAAATACAGGTCCTTATGGTCATTGATTATGAAGCAGCATACGACAGTATCGACCACGCAGAGTTCAACGTTGTGCTAAAGGGTGTCATGAGGAGAGCCGTGGGACGATTTTCACAAAGCCCAGTCACTTTGTTTGCTTCGCTGATTACATGGTCATAATCGCTACAACATTTAGAATATCCGCCTAAACCGCGAAGCAGCATAAAACTAAGACTGTAATTGTTGGAGGGCGGAACCGAATGCAGAGTTATCGATCTTTCATATAATAGTTTCGAGGAAATTGAGCTGAATGATTTGAAAACGGGATAATCACAGAAGGCCGAATCACAAAAGGCCGAATCACAGAAGGCCGAATCACAAAAGGCCGAATACATTCTAGCCTACCACAAAAGGCCGAATGCACAGAAGGCCGAATCACAAAAGGTCGAATCACAGAAGGCTGAATCACAGAAGGCCGAATCACAGAAGGCCGAATCACAGAAGGCCGAATCACAAAAGGCCGAATGCACAGAAGGCCGAATCACACAAGGTAGAATCACAAAAAGCCAAATCACAGAAGGCCGATTTAAAGTTACAAACCTAGAGAATAGAGCTTGGATATGAAAAGAACAAGTCCATGCTTTGTTAAATGCAGTCATGTCAGTAAACAGTACAAAATTTACATGCGGCGAAGCCACATTGAGGATAGAAGAAGTGAGGCGGCAGAAGGCCGCCGAAGTCTCCGATATCCGAAGGTTGTGTATAGCATATATTCGGTGTCATGCAAATAGCAAATCCAGGCGTTTGCCCGGTATAATGCAAACAGAGGACATTTTTCCATTTTTAGGTCCGACGAGCGACAGCGAGTTCGGACAGCAAGCGTTTGCCCGGTATAATGCCAACATAGTCTTTTACGCAACAAGCAGGAGAATGATTGTTGAAATAGGGTATACACACTAAGCTCTTACGGTGAATTTCACCGTAATCTGAACAGCTGTTCGGTGAAATAAAACACCGTAATTTCGTCGAAATTTAACGGATTCCGGTGAATTTTTAACGAATACTGTGAAAATTTACCGTACTCCGTTAATTTATTTTACCGAACCGTTCAGCTGTTGAGATTTCACAGGAATCCGTAAAATAATTTAAGTGTGTAACAAGTGTTTAAGTGATCATAAGAATACTAAGTTTACTTAGAAAACTTTTCATCGTACAATGCCCGTTCGATTTTGACGCAGTTTAAATTTGGCAACACGGAAATCCATGTACGCAAAAATGGATCATGGTCATTCACAAATCCTGTCGACCTAAATGTTTCTGTGGGCCTTCTTAAGGCTTGCCATATTCAAAATAGGTAAATTTAATTCATGGTCACCTTAAATTTTGGAACGGTTCAATGTTTGGCATGTTGCCAAAATCGAACAGGCACTGCATACCCTTCCAGTTTTCGCGAGGTTTTTACACTTATGTTGTACAAAATACAACAGCGCGACTACTCAAGCTTTAATTATTGAATTGTTTTTGGGTGTGTCAGCTAAGAATAGACCAGCTGACACACCCAAAAAACACTAACCATACACTCTTATTCAGCTAGTAATGTTACTTGTGCATCTTGTCCCGCTTACCCTACTGTAAAAATGTCCATAATATTGTAGAAAAATGTGCTGAATGTTTGTGGCTTTCACTAAAATTTATTTTAAAATTTCGGCCTTCTGTGATTCGGCCTTTTGTATGTTTCGGCTTTTTGTGCTTTCGGCCTTTTATGATTCGGCCTGTTGTGGTAGACCCTTGAAAACAGAACGACGATACTGACTTAGCAAAAATGTTGTATATGAACATAACTTGTGTAGGCCAAATGAATTTTGCATCGTTGTAGTCTTCTACACTATTCCTACAGAAACTCCTGGACTCTAGAAGAAATCTTGGAGGATTCCTGGGTTCTTGTATTGCTCGTCTAGCATACAAGAATCCTGGGTTCGAATCCCAGCCGAGCACGTGGATTTTTTATTCATAATTTCACCCATAATTTATCCATCTTTATAATGCGCAATGAATTAAATTATTTGAAAGATAAGGTTTATTATTGAGAAACATAGCAATCGAATTCTTGTAAAATAACTTGAGAATTTTCTGAAGGAATTTATTGAAAAACTTTGGTATAAATTCCTGAAATGATCTGTGCATAAATCTGCCGAAAAATCGTGGAGACATTTTTGACGGAGTATGAAAAACAAACTGTAAGAATAACTGATAAAATCTGGACAAACATATGAAAACGGTCGAAAAGGTCTTAAGCTTATTTTCAGAAACGTTGAGCCATTTTTAGCCCGCCCACGCAAACTAACACCACTATCAGAAAGATTAGTGTTAGCTCTCCCTACTCGTAGCATTGGTGAGCGTGATTGAAATGAGTTGGGCTCAACAGGGTCTTGCAAACCAATGTCGATGTGCTTTTTTCAAACTCTCAAATAAATCTCTGAGGGAGCTCATAGACCAGTATCGCTCAACGTACGACCCATCGCTTTAATTTGTTGCCATTACTTTCCTAACTATTTAATGAACAATACTGAATTTCAATCAAGCATAGCCAAAAGCTCTTGCGATAAGTCCAAATAAGTCCGGCATATGGAAAATCTTCATAAAATCTTGGGCAAGTTTCTCAGACAATCCTGTTTGTAATGTTCACGACAAACTTGGGAAGGATTCTCACAACGTGTTTAGCAGGATACCCTCAGACTCTTCAGCAGGAATCATCCACGTTTTCCCCAGAAAATCTATTAAGAGTTCTCCCATGCATTTCTCAATTAAATCCTGGGCGAAATCTTAAACAGTCTTTTATGACAATTTTAGGGGATATTTTAAGAACTTTCTTAAGGCGTTCCTGGAAAAATATTGTATGAATTCTTAAAAAAAAATACTACAGAAATCAATGGAAGAATCAGTGGATAAATTCCTGGATGGCATTGGACTTTCTTGACAAATGTCTAAAACAATCTTTGTTACCGTTAGAAAAATTTCTAGTTTAATTCTTGAAAACACCTTGAAATAAATTTTTGGAGGAATTCCGTAGGAAGTTCGTAGAAGATTCGCTGTATGTACCTCTGAAGGAACGTTTGAGGTATTGTCTGAATGAAACTTTGGACAAATATCTGAATTAATGCTACCAGCTTTGTTCAATATATGAAGTGAAACGTGTATGACAAATATTTTGCTCGAATTACGAATAATTTGTGTTTGGTTAAGCTCGTGACAAATGCATATTTGAATTGAAAATCAAACTCAAAAATAAATATTGATATCAGTATTACCAGTTGATGTTTAGTTTTCACCAGTACGCACTGTCTGTACCATACAGATACACATTTAACGATTGAGCTTACATTCGATGCACTTGTTTGTCACAGTTCTGAATGAAATGTCACAGTGATGATCAAATATTATTAAAAAAGCCAACCTGTGACCCCTACGAAATCAGCAGGCATACCGCTCTTCAATGATTCTATTAGGGTCGGTGTTCCCTTAGTGGACGGTCCCCTATAGTCGCACTAGTCGCTTTTTACGGCCGTTTTACTATAAATCTTTTCAAAACATTTTTTGACATGAAGATCAGGAGCTATTTATCTAAGTATCATTGATACACAGCTTGATTTTGTTCAAAAAATGATCGAAATAATTAGTTTTGCTTAAAATTTGAGCTCCCTTGCGCCTATAGTAAACCTATTGTTCCTATAGTAGCACTACTGAGAGGAACTATTTTTTATTAAACGAAATAATTGATGAATTAAGAACTTTTTTTACATCAAACGAAAGCTTTTGATTCACACTTTGTAGGAAAAATATAGAAGTTTTGTAAAAATACGGTTTTGATTAGTATTTTGCCAACGCCGCGATGCTAGTGCTACTATAGGAACAGAAATTAGAAATAGTGCTACTATAGGCACATGCATTCCTATAGTGGCACACGCGATAATAAATACAAACATTTGAGTTTTCGTAGTTTTCATATTTTTCCCACAAAACCAAGATAAAAAGCTTTCAGATTATGTAAAAATAATGACGCTAGCGTTATTTTTCGATTTTATACGAATTTTTGTTCTTAGCTATGCGGCTATTGGTACATCGACCCTACCTCATGTCTTCATGCTACCTTCCCGTACATCAGAATGTTCATTTCTCGGAGAGATCGGTCAAACCATGAACTATTAAACGATTTTATTATGCTCGCCGTAATCACCAATTGATTCGGTGGTGGTGACTAGCGTCCGGATACATCATACACTGCGCTCCCTCCCGTCATTGCGATCGGCTAAGAGCTAAGCTAAGCAGCGTGGTGTGTTTCATGTATTTGTATGATGAAGAACGTGCAACCATGGACGAGGGTTATACACTATGGTATAATATCAGTCGCCGCATGTATATACTTGGCGATGACATCATCACCTTTTCGCTCAAATTTATGTGTGCATCCGTCCGCCGTCGAAACAGAGAGGCGACGACATCACGTCGCGTGTAAATGCAAAGGTTTAGATGAAAGTATTTGACTCATCAATCAATGCAAGTGGAGATTTGTAATTCATGTTTAACAATTCTAGGAGGTGTTTTATCGAAAACTGTTGATACTCATTCATTTTTCGACTCTCAAGGTGTTAGATTGGATGATATTTGGCGCATTCAATCTATCCCAATTTGTGAAACACGACATCATGATTTCTCCTTGAGCCTAATTATATTGCTCTTGTTGGTGTTGTTCGTTTCTCAAGTGGCAACATTCCAAAACCTGTATTTATCTGTTTTTGTGTCTCCTTTTGAAATAATCTTCAGAACGAACAGTTAACTTCTAATCGTGCTCATGCTGGAATAAAAATAAAACAAACATATCTCATTAATTCTAAAAAAATCAATATTCCAACAGCACAGAAAGTGAAGCTTAGTAAAAATTGGGCGTATTTAAATCTGGAAAGAAAACCTCTCTTAGATGAGATCGATCAACATAATATTTTCCAAGACCGGTGGTCTAATCTTCGTTTCAAGTGTCTTTGGCACTTGTTCCAATTCAATCGACAGTATTTTTTTTATTTTTGACTTTCAATATTTGCGATAAGAGTAGGTAGCACGAGTAAATAAAGATGATAACACTAGATGTAAAAAATGGTTCTTTGCAAAGCAATGGGCTTACCTGGTGTGAGAGATATACAGTTTGGGACATATGAAATGCGCCACAGCCGTTTCCCATACGAAATGGTCAATTTCAGATAGCTATATCTGCGGCGTTTCTCAATCGATTCATTTTTTCTGCGACGAACTACAAATTACCTTACTATTAGAGAACTATTGAAAAAATTGTTTGAAAACTATTGATTTAAATGTTACAGATAAGTTGACAACAAAATCAGGACAAAATGTGATTTAGCAGTTAAAAACTATTCGTCGTGTAATCTTAGCGTGCACTTAATGCGCTGAAGACACCGAGATGATTTTACGAGCGATTTTTCTGCTACTTCGCTCTATATTTTGTCAAAATTCAGCTTATCTGTAACTTTTGAATCAATACTTTCGATGACATTATATTCTCCATTGTTCTCAAAATTTATAAATTACATAATTATAAAATTATTATTATAATTATTATAATCATTGTTCGTCGCAGAAAACAAATATAATTGATTGAGAATAGACGGAGATATCTGAATTTGATTTCTTGTGGGGAAACGGCTTTGGTGCACTTTATATGGCCAATACTGTAGATTGAAATTTGTATGGTATATTCCTTACAAATATATTGAAAATTTACCCTATGCCACTGTTTCGTTCCATATACTAGTTGATCACGTTCAATTGAGCCCAGAATTACCATTACACTACCCTAATGAACAGAATTGCAATAAGTTGTTCCCATATGTTCGAGCCCATATTAACTTCAATTCAAATGCGCTAGCTCATGAAACCACCGAATGAACTGAAGTTTTCAGGAAGTCTTCCTTTTACCCTAAGGAATAATCCTGGGGGTTGTCCGTGGAATCCTACAACTTTATTTTTCTCCCATGCTGCGCTTGGCCAGTCTACTGTAGATACAGGGGATAGGCAAAATGATTGAGATAGGCCAAATTTTGCTCAAATTCAAATGCTTTTAACTTTTTGGAAACTGGTTGAAATTGAATGCATCTGGAAGCATTCGATGGCAAATTTGGTCTAGTTTCAGGAATTCACTTGGCCATGCATATTGGCCACCGGACACCGGAGATGTTCCGGATTTTCCGAGGTCATGTCCAAATCACATTTTTTCTGTCGCTTGTTATTTTGTGCGGTGTGACGTTCTACAGGTGTTAAGATTTTCACAAGAAACTAGATCCAATTGATGATTGAATGCAGGTGGACGCATTAAGATTCGTTGAAAATCTTCCAAGATACGGCCATTTCCGTAAAACTTGTCCCGGAAAATACTATCAGTCACCTTTGTATTTCCAATCATGTGTATTTCAACCGGAACTATATTGTCGGCACGGTAAAAAGTTAGAAGTGGTTCCTCGCCGAAGTTGGATATTTCTCAAAACCTATGGGAGATACCTAACTTCGGAAGTGGTCCATTCGATTCGCATCTGGATGCGCACGAATGCGCTCTACTTCCGAAGTAGGGTATCTTGCATAGATTCCGAGAAAAATCCAACTTCGGCGAAATGCATTTTCTAACGATTGACCGAACTTACAATATACAAGTGAGTATCAAACTTCAAGATGATGTTCCGGGAAAATACTCAGAACCATTCGATGCTCTGACCAATCTATAGTAGGTTCCAAGTGCTCTGGGGGAAGCGGCCAATTAGGAACATATCCCGGGTAGAGGTGAATAACAAAATAATGGTACAATAAGAACAAATTTTGCAATCATATCTAGTTTAAACCATTATTATGTTATTAATAAATGTCATAAAAATCTCATCAATAGCAAAACATACAATCATAGCAAAATTTGTCATTGGTATGTTATACTTGAAAGTCATGTAATAACTAATCAATAACAAAATATACTATCATGGTAAAATTTGTTATTTGTGCAAAACTACTAAAAAACATAAAATATCTAAAGAATAGCAAACATCGCCATCACAATAAAATATGTCATTATTTTGATATTTGAAAACTTTATTTAAATAATTAATGAGAACAAACCAACATCAAATTTTGCCATAATAGCTCATTTTACAATTCGTATGATATTCATTAAAGATTTAAAAAGCAATTTTTTTCAAACATGCTAAATTTAGATATTAAAGTCAAAGAACTACAATTGCCATTATTTTGATCTACTCGTGAATAGCTTATTTAGTTATTATTTTGTTACCAATATCTAAATAATAACATATTTTGTTATTTCAAACAAACAAAGAACAAATTTTGCTATTCAAACATTCTATTTAAATAGTAAATTTTGTTATTCTTTTGCTATTCTCCTCTACCCGGGATACTATAGAGTGGCCATAGCAGCCGGCGGTTCTGAAAATGCGTCCGGAAGCCTCAGCTTCGAAAATCTTGAGGTTTGTTACCCATATTGATATGGTTCTGGACATGTTTTGAATTTCCATATCCTCCGGGGTACATGGAACCTAATATAGAGTGGTCATGACAGCCAGTGATTCTGGAGATGCTTTGGAAAGCATCACCTTCAAGAATTTTAAAATTTGATGCCCATATTGATGTGGTACTTCATATGTTCCTAATTGGCTGCTTCCCCCGGGGCACTTGGAACCTACTATAGATTGGTCCGAGCATCGAATGGTTCTGAATATTTTCCTGGATCATCATCTTCAAGTTTGATGCCCACTTGGATATAGTTTCAGTTGATATATACATGATTGGAAATACAAATGTGACTGATAGTATTTTCCGGGACAAGTTTTACGGAAATGGCCATATCTTGGAAGATTTTCAACGAATCTTAATGCGTCCGCCTGCATTCAATCATCAATTGGATCTAGATTCTTGTGAAAATCTTAACATCTGTAGAACGTCACACCGCACAAAATGAAAAGCGACAGAAAAAATGTGATTTGGACATGACCTCGGAAAATCCGGAACATCTTCGGTGTCCGGTAGCCAATATTCCTGAAACTAGACCAAATTTGCCATCGAATGCTTCCAAATGCATTCAATATCAACCAGTTTCCAAAAAGTTATAAGCATTTCAATTTGAGCAAAATTTTGCCTATCTCAATCATTTTGCCCATCCCCTGTACATCATAAGTTTTAGATCATCTTTATCATTTTTTTTGCGAGTTTCGAATAACAACATTTATTAAATCTTCTTTTCGTAATTAGAGTGTGGTAATTATTCTTTTCAACCGTGAACCGCTTATGATGATGAGATGAACAATCTTTCGGTTGGTTTCATTTCGAAATAAGCGAAAATACTTATATAGTAAATATGATTACCCTAATACAATGTGCGTTGCCCAAAAAATCGCTCTCAAACAAAATGCTTCGATACCTTAGATCGTCATTTGGCATAACGCTATTTGCTATAAAGACATTTGGCATAATATATTTAACAAACACCATTTGAATGAAGGGATATAATTCTGGTTACGCCGAATGGCCATTATGCCAAAGGACCTTATGCTTAAGATCGTTTATACCAAATGACCCGTTCTTTACGATGCAAATAGACATAAGCACTATAAAATTCGAAAAAATATCTTAAAATTTTAGAAGTTTTGCAGTGACGAGATAACATTAAACATATGGCTACTGATGAAACAGGTAACTAAGTATTCGCAACCTCAAATATATCGCATGTTGCCAAAATCTAACGGGCACTGTATTCAATTATTCCCTGAAAAATAAATCTTCGCAGTACGCAGTTGACAAGTAATGTCAGTTCAAATGGAGCTCTATGTAGACATTTTTTTAATCTTTTCTCCCGCATTTTTTTTACTTTTCTCGAGCACTAAAAATCCATTTTGAAAGTCCCGTTTTTTCCGGTTTTCCCGTTATAATTTTCAAAATTTTCCCGGTTTTTAATGGTGCGGTCCAAACCCAAAGGGGGGACATTTTGGTCGATTTTTTAGTTGAATGTACTAAAAAAAACTAATGTTTTCAAGCTTTACAACGGTACAACAGAACGGAAAAAAGTCAACGAACAATTAGATGAAATAAGGGCAAATATGTGGAGCTAAATTGGTCTCTACCTTTTAGTTTTTCCATCTTAATTACATTTTAGCCTGGGACAATTTAAATTTCCGACAATAAAGTATGAGATGTATAAATTCTCGATAAAAAGTCGATTTTTTTCCAGAGAAGTCTTCTCATTTACCCAAACTAGAGTATGAAATTTTATTTCGTTTTATTTTTCTAAGATAACTTTTTTAATAACCTTCTGAACAATGTACAGGGGATAGGCAAAATGATTGAGATAGGCAAAATTTTGCCTAAATTCAAATGCTTATAACTTTATGAAAAATTGATGAAATTGGTTGCATCCGGAAGCAGTCGACGGCAAATTTAGTCTAGTTTCAGGAACTTGCTTGGCCATGCATATTGGCCACCGGACACCGGAGATATTCCGGATTTTCCGAGGTCATGTCCAAATGGCATTTTTTCTGCCGCTTGTATTTTTGTGCGGTGTGAAGTTGTATAGATGTTTACAATTTTCCTAGAAACTAGAACTAATAAGAAGTTGAATGCCGGCGGACGCATTAAGATTCGTTGAAAATCTTTAGAAATATGACCGTTTCCGTAAAATTGGTTCCGGAAAATATGGTCAGTCATGTTAGTATTACCAATCATGTAAATATTATTTGGAGCGATATCCAAGTGCCATCAATCTTCAAAATGATGCTTCCAGTAGCATATTCAGAACCATTAGATGCACTGACCACTCTATAGTAGGTTCCAAGTGGCCTGGGGGAAGTGGTCAATTTGGAACATATATGGAACCATATCAATATGGGCATCAAACTTTAACATTTTCAAACGTGATGCTTCTGGAAGCATTTTCAGCACCATCGGCTGCCATGGTCATTCTATAGTTGGTTTTAGATGCCCCGAGAAATGTGGCCAATTCAAAGCATTTCCGGATTCACATCAATATGGGTATCAAATATCAAGATTTTAGATGGTGATGCTTCTGAATTGCCACATGAGCATCATGTTCGAAAATCTTGAAGTTTGATACCCATATTTATATGGTTCCAGACATATTCCCAATTGGCCACTTCCCCCAGGGCACCTGGAACCTACTATACAGTGGTCATAGAAATTAGTTCCTCTGTAAATGCTTCCAGAAACATCACCATCAAGAATCTTGATGTTTTTTACCCATATTGATGTGTTTCCCGCTAAGCTTTGAATTAGACACATCCCTCGGGGCACCTGGAACCTTCTATAGAGTGGTCATGGCAGCTGGTGGTGCTGAAAATGCTTCCAGAAGCATCACCTTTGAAAATATTAAAGTTTGATGCCCATATTGATATGGCTCCATATATGTTCCAAATTGACCAATTCCCCCAGGGCACCTTGAACCTACTATAGAGTGGTAAGTGCATCTAGTGGTTCTGAATATGCTACTGGAAGCATCATTTTGAAGTTTGATGGCACTTGGATATAGCTCCAAATAATATTTACATGATTGGTAATACTAACATGAATGACCATATTTTCCGGAACCAATTTTACGGAAACGGTCATATTTCTGAAGATTTTCAACGAATCTTAATGCGTCCGCAGGCATTAAACTTCTTATTAGTTCTAGTTTCTAGGAAAATTGTAAACATCTATACAACTTCACACCGCACAAAAATACAAGCGGCAGAAAAAATGCCATTTGGACATGACCTCGGAAAATCCGGAATATCTCCGGTGTCCGGTGGCCAATATGCATGGCCAAGCAAGTTCCTGAAACTAGACTAAATTTGCCGTCGACTGCTTCTGGATGCATCCAATTTCATCAATTTTTCATAAAGTTATAAGCATTTGAATTTAGGCAAAATTTTGCCTATCTCAATCATTTTGCCTATCCCCTGTATAATTCATTCAAAGTACACACCAAATTTTCGATCTATCTTCCAGCAATTTCGTTTGCTGAAACTAATTCAGCAATACACCATTTTACTGATATTCAGCACTTATGAAACTGCTTACTGGAATTCAGCAATCTAACTTGCTGGATAAATGTCAATACCATCGGAATTGCTGATTTTCAGTAATTTACAAGACAGATGATTGATGACCAGCAATCGATTTGAAATTTTGTCGTAAACCAGCAAACATGATTACTGAATTTGCATCAGCAATTGTTTGATTTGTTGAAAACTCGCTCGTTTCATTGGCCTAACTGGCATGGACTTTAAAGGAAAATTTAACCAACCAGCTCATTTCTACATCATTTGGAGTACCGTATACGGTATGTACTATATTCACTAAAATAGTAAGTATTGTAGAATTACTTAAGTGTTTATTTCTAGGATAGCAACAATATCGGAACGGCAGAAGGTACTTTGCCTCCACCTATAGGTCCTATTCCGTGGGTAACCACTGGCTGGCGCCGAAACATGGGTTTAATGTTTGTTTGATAAATAAATCCTTATGGTATGTTACGCAATTGCATTTTATGTAATTTCCATAACAATGATAATTAAATGAACAATACCTAAATTTTACACCAGCCAGGTGCTGGCGACCCGAAATTGCTGGAAAGCAGTAAGAAATCCCACTAGAATAACAAATAATCAATCAATCAATCCCACTAGAATAACAATAATCAATAATAATTGATTTGCTGAAAAATCCAGCAAATGTTGTTTTGCTGGATCGAGCAATAATTTGCTGGTTTATAGCATTGAAAATTTGGTGTGTGCCTTGTGCTTGCATTAAAATCTAAAATTAAATTAAGTAAATTTTCTCTGCATATTCTCACGAACCCGCAAAACGCATTTTTAAGAGTGGATTCGCGTAAATTTTAAAAGAGCCTAACTGTACTCCTATATCATGCGGCAGGTACGATGATACTTTATTCCCAGTGAAGTCAAGAAAATTTCCATTACGAAAAGATCCTCGACCGACCAGGAATCGAACCCAGACACCTTCAGCATGGCTTTGCTTTTTAGCCACGGACTCTAACCACTAGGCTAAGGAAGGCACTATTATATCATTATAAAACATAAATATAAGAAGAAATCAAATCGGCCTTACAATACGTTTGGCCCACAATTCAAATACTGGACACAACTGAACCTGTTATTGTGTTTATTTCTACAGATTAAACATAATTCTGTAAATGTCTCAAAACCTGATTCTTAATGGAGGTTCAAAGTCGTAGCCTGAAGACATGAGTAAGATTTAATGTACATGGTGTTTCTATAACTATGAGGTAAAAATATTCCGCATTTTGTTTTACGACATTGTAGCAACAACTTTTTAATAAAAATACTTTTCAAAAAATGTTCCTATGGCATGGCATGGCCTTAACATGTCAGCTTTTTATGATTTTTAATTTGATCAAATAATTCGATTCAATTTTTTTCATCTCATATTATAGACAGGCCAGCCTTTAAAATTTAAAAAAGGAATTTATAATTTTAGATTACGTTTAGAACATGGTTTTGGTTAGTTGAAGTTGAAAAAAGTTGTCAATCACAACGTTTAACGGTATACATATTAGATATTATTTATATAATTAATAAGAGAAAACTCCTAAAAATAGAGTATTTGCACATTTGGTTCCATATGCTTATTGTGCGCCAAGCCCCTATCATTAATGATAACGTACACATCCTGCTACGGAAAACAAAAACAGACAAACTTTGTGTTCATCGTTTTCCACCACAGCGAGAGTATGTGACCTCAGCATTTATTTGGCTTTTTCTCTTAAACCCCCTCATGCGCTCCATACCGTTCATGCAATGTGGGTAGAGTGTCCATTTCCCGGCCATTTTGCTCGTCCCGGGATTCGGGACAAAAATCTATGCTTGTCCCGGGAAATCCCGGGATCCCGGGATTTATCAAATTTTCAATAAAACTAGCATTTCAGTTGAAATGGAAGTACAAATTTAACAATACATTTTTTTCAATCAATAGAACAGATAATGTAACTTTTTAAAATAGTATGTTAATTATAGCATATCCCATTTTATATAAGACTTTCTTATTCTGGTGAAGTAACCTAACAAAAATCAAAACTTAGCTTGACTAATAACGGGTTTGCTACGGATTTTTTTCAAATTCTCTGTAACACTTATGAATGGATATATGATGAAATCTTAAGGCGAAGTATCCCGTCATTGAAATTTGTACTGGGCTTCGATGATTGTGGCTAATTAGTCTCACGATTGCGAATTAAAGAAAATCACTCGGTTTTGCACTGACATAGCTGAAAATGTATCAGCAAACATTTGTACATGTATGTAAGCGCAAGTAGTGATACTTTTCTGAATCAATATTGCATAAGGTGACTGAGTTTTATCACTTTTAAATTGCAAACTGCAATATCAACATGGCTGTCGAAACTAATGATGGGCTACTTAACCTTAAGTCATAATTTTAAATCAATTGGCTTCAATATTTGAAAAGTCATAAAAACTCTAGAACAAAAGAAACGATTAAAGATCATTGAAGGTATTGTAGATCATGCTAAAAGTTAATTACTGAAAATTATTGACTGAAATTTGGTTAAAATTGAGTTCATACCAGTTTTCATAAGATCTTATAGCTGCGCTAACGAGAAATCATTTTTTGTTTAGTAAAATTAGGAAAAAAAACACCAAATCGAATCGTCCCAAAATGAAAAGTAGAAGAATGTCAGTACCTCTGCAGATTTTGCACCGTGTAACACAGAAATTAATCGTTATTTGGTCATCCTTATATTTTTCTTGGAAAGGTAACAGAGTGAAAAGAAAATTGTGAAAGTTTCATTGAGATCGAAACACGTTCCAATCTCATGGAATTTTTTGAAAATTTGTTTGGAAAACGAGATTGAAAACTTCTCAGTCAACTTTCTCATTACCAACTTTGGGCCCATTCACAAATTCCATAAGGCTTAAGGGGGTGGGTGAGTGTCGAAAATAACCATTTTTGGCGTTATGAAATTTGTGAATAAACCCTTTTCACAGATGGTACTGAATTGCGATTTGCGGCAGTTTAGGTGTAGGTACTTTCAAATTTGTTATCTCAGCAGGTGATGAGGAAAAATGTCATTGTTTTTCTTTGAAATTTAGTGGTTTTCATCAAATTCTACGTATATTTCGGGAATCCCGGGTTTCCCGGGATGTCAGAATTAAATTCCCGGGAAACGGGAAATCCCGAAATTTGTCAAATCCCGGGATTTTTTGTCCCGGGATGTCCCGGGATGGACACTCTAAATGTGGGTCATCACTTTCCATTGCACACTGGATCAGGTAATGGAACCAGTCAGACAAAACTTTTGGCGGGTTTGAGCTGCATTTTAGTTAGTCCCGAGATGAACTAGCCTAGGGCTAATGAAAATCTAGATAAAAGTAAGATCTAAGTAATAGAGTAAGAAAGGGCCACTTATCTCAAGAAAAGCGTCTATGAGCTTTACAACTGATAAAATATAATTGTGAGAACCGAAATAGGAGAAATGTAAAAAAACAGGGCTGGTGAAATTGATACTAACATAAGTTATGTTAGGGATCATATTTGAGAAAACTTACGCAACTTACGGTTTTCAGAAAAGTGACTTAAAAATCAAAACGTAATTAGATCGAATTTTAATCCAATTATACCTACTGTGTTGCAATGCAGAATATACTCTACTGTATGTTATAGGCAGCGATTGTATGTCTTGTAGAGTATCATTGAAAACTGAATTCAGATTTATTTTACTCCCGATATTTCAATTTCTAACTAAGTGAATCACAAGTCAGTACCATACGCATTTTGGTGAAACTTGAGTTGATATTAGTTTTCAATGTATTTCCTAATAATTTTTCAGCTATGTTAACTAGACAACATATTTCGTTTAGGGTGGCCACCAAAATTCAATTTTCAAAATCCTGCTTTTTTCCCGGTTTTTAATTGTGCTAGTAAGAGCTGATTTCTTCACCCCCGCTTAGTTCTTAAACCTAGTTTAATCATATGGGTAAACGTGATTTACGGCTTAAGCGAAGGTGAAGAAATCGGCACTAAGGAGATTATTTGGCAGTTTCTATTCACTTTGGTAGGTATTTTTTAAAGCCACTGAATCCATAGTTTTCAACAATATGCTTCTTGCTTAGGTGCATCTTACTGTGAAGACAAAAAACCCAGATACCAAAGTAAACTATCGAGGATCCCAAATAGCTAATGAAATTAAAGATATATCGACAACTTCTAATTCTTCGATTCTTTCTTCATGATAATGAAGGATTTCCTAAACCAAACAAGTTTAGGATGAAAAACATGATAGATAAATAACTTTATTTGAGAGATTTGCAGGCCGAGAATGGCTCATCTCTTAAAAATGAAACAAAGCCACACAAGTAGAAGCATGTATCTTTATTTTATTCATTCTTATTCGATTAGTTAACTAATGCCATATTACAGACTCTTATAAATAAAGGATTGTTTTCAAAAACATCTGGACTTATTGTGGGACAAATGTTTAATAACTAAAGATAATCTAAAGTGCTTGAATCTTCTGAACGAAACTTTTAAACTTTGATGAGAAACTTTAAGTTAAATAAGTTAAAGAGAAGTCTAAAAAATGTTACCCCTGACAGTAGCAACCCCAGCAGTTACCCCAGACAGTTCTGGCACGGTAAATGGCTGGGCATGGCGTACCATTGGTACCTCGCGTACCTGCAGGAAAAAAATAAACCCCTTTGTGTGGTCCTTAGCCTCTTGCCCAGCAACTCCTATCCCTACCTCCTCGTGGTACTGGCCGGGGTACGAGTAACCTTGGGGAAGATCGGGTAACCAAACCCCGGTGGGAACTTTGGTCGTATGCTGACAGGGAAGGGGGGGTTTGCTTTTGCTTTTGCTTCTGCAAACCTGGAGGTACTCCATGTTAGGAGCGGCTCACAACAGCGTCTGTTCCCCATGTCAGGGGCGGCTGATTTTTGTCCGAGTGCCAGAGAAGGACTCTAAGCTAAACTGCGCACTATGGTCCTCCGAACATTTAGGGGGAATGGTCCTCCGGAAATCTAGGGGGTTGGTGTCAGGCCCTGCACTGCCGTTATACGCATAATTGTCCCATGTTACTTTTTATGCATTTTGACTTTTTGCCATCGAACAGTTTATTTTTACGTATAGATTTAGAAAACACTTACCAACAACTAACTTTGTTCGGAAACTCAATAAAAAGCAAGCCAAGTCAGTTTGTCCCATTGTTGAATTTCTACGCATAACTGTCCCACTACTGCATCTCTACGCATAACTGTCACACTATACAATTCGCTGCGCTGATCTCGAACAAAATATTCAGTAGGCAGTTTTTAATTAGCTGGTGTTAGGGAAAATCGTTTTGATCATCTTCTTACGTTGGCTTTACATCCCATGTGGAACACAACCAGTTTTTTGTATTATCGGGATGCATTCATCATTCATGCGAGCCTGGCGTCAAATTTGATTGAAATTTTCAATATCAATATATTATTTCCCATCAATGAATTTCAATTGAGTTCTCATGGTCGATCACAAAATGCATCTAGTTTTTGGAACCACGGTCATCGATAAGAAATGTACCGAATTTTGGATTCATTACGGGGAGTACTGAAGTAATCCCACTTGAAGAATCAGTAATCACTTTAATTTCGAGTCCATGGCTTGCGACAAATCAACTTCATGATGTAGCAAACAAAGTCTAAATAAAAATATTTCGACCGTTTTTGGATGACTTGGCCACATGCTGGGTTGTTCCGAATTCTCGGTTCCCTGGGGGAAATGGCCACAAAACTATCAGTTCTGAAACCAAGCTGACAAATCAAGGCTAAAGAAGGGTAATTCAAACGTTCTTGGATGACTTGATAACATGCCAGGTTGTTTTGGATACCCTATTCCCCAGAGGAAGTGGCCATTATATTGCCCAGAGGCGTCACGTCAGCCTGTTCAACCTGTTCATAGAACAGGTAGACCATTTGAATATAAAAATAGAAAAACAATGCAAATTCAACACAAAATTTTAAAATAGCATGAGGATTTTCAATAGAGTGCGGGTTCTTATTAACTAGATGGAAAACAGCATGGCAATTTTCTCAACACGCCAGGATCGTTCCCGTCGTATACATCCATCATGAAAATAGCGCGCTTTATATCCACAGCACGAGCGTAGTGCAGCGCAAAAGCTGAAGAGCCATACCGTTCTTTTGTGCGACCA
The DNA here is from genome assembly GCF_002204515.2 of Aedes aegypti. Lineage (NCBI taxonomy): Eukaryota > Metazoa > Arthropoda > Insecta > Diptera > Culicidae > Aedes > Aedes aegypti. The sequence continues at coordinate 232,044,373 of NC_035108.1, read as the reverse complement.
ACCTGTTCTACTGCCCCTGTTGAACCAAATCCCATATATCGAAGCTCCCACATACATTCACAGCTTAGTAATAAGTATACGCACTGAAGCATACATGTGTGGAACCAACCTGTTCTACAAATAAATTGAACAGGTTCCACTTTTGCGTCAGATTCGTGCACGCTAAAAAGATTCCTAATAAAATTTATTTTGTACGAAAAATATTAAGTGTTCGTTCATCAACATAGAAGGATATTGAGGTGCAGAGCAATTTGGGCACTTCCATGATTCACTTTGGCATGTTTTTTACCGAATGGCCTGAAACTTTGCAATAAGAAGTACGACGCATATGTATTGTAACCAAATATCAGCTCGGTAGCTTTTCAAAAACCCCACTGCCAACGTGATTCAAATGTGCCAAGAATAGTATCCGGCACCCTATGGCTTAAGAGGTATTAATATCAAAACGATAAAAATTAAAGGCATACTATATTCATGTAAATTTTAATCATCCATTGTTAGACATTGTTAGTACATTTTGTGCTTTAACGAAGCTAGCGCAGTCAAAATGGAAAATTGTTAGAGTGTTGAGCATGTAAGGATGATGCAAACTTTCATGCAATACGATGTCGGCTTCTCTCAACATGTTCAACCAACCGCTTGAACAGGCTGAGGAAGATGATAAAAGCTGAGGAAGAATATAATTGAATAGGGTAGAGCATTTTTTTTATTTTCTTCGTGCCTATAGATTATTGAGAGATCGCTTTTGTTGATTGAAGAAGGATTGACAGAAAAAATGGGCGCTCGAACTTGCCTTGATTTGTAATCATGTTTGAATTATGACACCGAATTCTTAAATTTTCCACGTATGCAGTACACTACATATTCACATATTAGTTGCAATGCTAGGAGAATGAGAAAAATATACCGTCAAAGCACCAGTAGCCGCTCATGTTCCACTAGCCCGCTCACGAGTTGAAAAAGTAAGGTTTACAGAGTAAATACATAAAAAAATTGCTCACATTGTGCTTAAATATGTCGATTTGAAATGGCTAGCAGCTAAAGTTTATAAGTTTACTTTGTTTAACCTTGTCTTCTTTGAGTGTGAGCGGGCTACTGGAACATGAGCGGCTACTGGTGCACTGATGGTATTTGAAAATAGGGAAAATAAGTAAATCGAGTCTAGTACGACATTGAAGACGGCCTTACAGTTGAGTTCAAAATACGCGTATCTGTCAAAGGATTCACACTCTAGTGAAATTAAATAGTGTATTACTTGATTCGGTTTTCTTTTATTTATAGGTACCTATTCCAGTAAAAATCTCGAAGATTTATTATACATAATTTCTGCCGAATACACAAAAATTAATGTTTAGCTGAAAATATGTCCAAGTCAAGTAAAACATCACAGGAAATTCTAAAACAAACGATCGCTGCAGCCCTCAGTTATCATACTAAATGCAAAAACGCATATTTGCTCACATTGATACATTTAGTTATTTATGAAAAGTTTTATAGCTAGTTTATCATCTATTCACAGTTTCAATAAGCAATGTGAAAAATATTTCATGTTGAACAGGTGGTAGGTTTGGGCACGCGACGCCTCTGATATTGCCGGTTCTGAGGCCTATCTTGCGACATATCAAACTTCATGAATTTGCAAATCAAGTCAAAAGAAGTATAGTTCAAGAGGTTTTGGATGACCTGGCCATATACTGGGTTATTCCGGATAACTGGTTCTTCGGTGCAAGTGGCAGATGTGTTGGCGGTTCCAAAACTTAATTTGCGATGTAACAAATATCATGATTTTGCAAACAAAGTCCAAAGAATTATCAAATCGTGTGAAAATTTGTGTCGTGAATTTTGAGGTAAATATTTACTCCGCAGAATAACCTTGAATTCGCAGATGAGTATCTGTCAAGACTGAGGCTGGAATATTCGATATAGGAATTTATTACATCTTATAAACTCTCTAACTTACTCATCCACTCTTTCTTTCACTAACTCATACATTGTCTCTTCATCACACATACAGAAAACTTTGGTTTCCATCCCAAACTATAAAATCGTATTTCTTCATTTCCCCACACGTGGCTCCGTTTGGCACATGTCACTTGAGCCTTCATTAAATGCCTTAACATAGTCTTGAGGATATACATTCGGTTCAATCTCTACGTATGAACGGTCAGCAACAGCAGTATGCTTAGCGCATAATTGGTCACTACTATCAGTGGGACTGTTATGCGTAGAAATTCACCAAAAACCCCGTATTTCTAGGCATAACAGTCCCACTTTGAATTTCATAGCTAAATTTACTTCATTCCCATAATACAAACTCTTGACTCTAATGAACATGCTATTCTTTATACTATTGTAAATATTTAAATTTGATTTACCACACACCTGGTCAATACGAAGCCTGAATGTGTTGAAATCTTTAAACGCATTTTTCTCGATTGCATATTTTGGAACATGGGACAATTATGCGTATAACGGCAGTGCAAGCCAGTCGTAAAAACACATCAGCACAGGAACGTCAACGAGAGAATACGGACCGGAACAATCAACAAAGACCACAGCGACGAAAATGGACTAGTGATTGGAAACTCGGTACGTGGAACTGCAAATCTCTCAACTTCATCGGAAGCACTCGCATACTCTCCGATGTACTGAAGATCCGCGGTTTTGACATCGTAGCGCTGCAGGAGGTGTGCTGGACAGGAGCAATGGTGCGAACGTTTAGAGGTAATCATACCATCTACCAGAGCTGCGGCAACACACATGAGCTGGGAACAGCTTTTATAGAGATGGGTGATACGCAAAGGCGCGTGATCGGGTGGTGGCCGATCAACGAAAGAATGTGCAAGTTGAGGCTCAAAGGCCGGTTCTTCAACTTCAGCATAATAAACGTGCACAGCCCTCACTCCGGAAGCACTGATGATGATAATGACGCTTTTTACGCGCAGCTCGAACGCGAGTACGACAGCTGCCCAAGCCATGACGTCAAAATCATCATAGGAGATCTAAACGCTCAGGTTGGCCAGGAGGAGGAGTTCAGACCGACGATTGGAAAGTTCAGCGCCCACCAGCTGACGAACGAGAACGGCCTACGACTGATAGATTTTGCCGCCCCCAAGAATATGGCCATTCGTAGCACCTATTTCCAGCACAGCCTCCCGTATCGGTACACCTGGAGATCACCTCTGCAGACAGAATCGCAAATCGACCACGTTTTGATCGATGGACGGCACTTTTCCGACATAACCGACGTCAGAACCTATCGTGGCGCTAACATTGACTCCGACCACTACCTGATGATGGTCAAACTGCGCCCAAAACTATCCGTCATCAATGATGTACGGTACCGACGCCCGCCTCGGTACAATCTAGCGCGACTGAAACAACCGGATGTCGCCAATGGGTATGCGCAGCATCTTGAGGCTGCGTTGCCGGATGAGAGCGAGCTCGATAGGGCCCCTCTTGAGGACTGCTGGAGGACAGTCAAAGCAGCCATAAACGACGCTGCCGAAAGCATTGTCGGATATGTGGAACGGAGCTCAAGAAACGATTGGTTCAACGAAGAGTGTCAGGAGGTTTTAGAGGAGAAGAATGCAGCGCGGGCTGCAATGCTGCAGCAAGGTACGCGACAAAACGTGGAACGATACAGACTGAAGCGGAAACAGCAAACCCACCCCGGGACAAAAAGCGCCGCCTGGAAGAGGTGGAATGCCAAGAGATGGAGTTGCTGTACCGTTCTCAAGAAACGCGGAAGTTCTATCAGAAGTTCAACACATCCCGCAAAGGCTTCGTGCCGCGAGCTGAAATGTGCCGGGATAAGGATGGGAGCATCTTGACGGACGGACGCGAGGTGATCGAAAGGTGGAAGCAGCACTACGATGAACATCTAAATGGCGCAGAGAACACAGACACAGAAGGTCAGGACAGCGAAGGCGATGGCTACGTCAGCACAGCGGACAGTGGAAACCAACCAGCTCCCACGATGGGGGAAGTTAAGGATGCCATTCAACAGCTCAAGAACAACAAAGCCGCTGGCAAGGATGGTATCGGAGCCGAACTCATCAAGATGGGCCCGGACAGGTTGGCCGCTTGTCTGCATCGGCTGATTGTCAGAATCTGGGAAACGGAACAGCTACCGGAGGAGTGGAAGCAAGGCGTTATATGCCCTATCTACAAAAAGGGCGACAAACTGGAGTGTGAGAATTATCGTGCGATTACCATCCTAAACGCCGCCTACAAAGTACTATCCCAGATTCTTTTCCGTCGTCTATCACCTATAGCAAACGAGTTCGTGGGAAGTTATCAAGCAGGTTTCATCGACGGCCGCTCGACAACGGACCAGATTTTTTCCGTGCGGCAAATCCTCCAGAAATGCCGTGAGTACCAGGTCCCAACGCACCATTTGTTCATCGATTTCAAGGCGGCATATGATAGTATCGACCGCGTAGAGCTATGGAAAATCATGGACGAGAACAGCTTTCCCGGGAAGCTCACAAGATTGATCAGAGCAACGATGGACGGTGTGCAAAACTGCGTGAAGATCTCGGGCGAACACTCCAGTTCGTTCGAGTCTCGGCGGGGACTACGACAGGGCGACGGAATTTCGTGCCTGTTGTTCAATATTGCGCTTGAAGGTGTCATGCTAAGAGCCGGACTTAACAGTCGAGGCACGATTTTCACGAGATACGAACAATTTGTTTGCTTCGCGGACGACATGGATATTATAGGGAAAAAATTGAAACGGTGGCAGATTTGTTCACCCGCCTTAAATGCGAAGCAACAAAAGTCGGGCTGATGGTGAATGCGTCGAAAACAAAGCACATGCTGGTGGGCGGAACTGAGCGCGACAGGGCCCGCCTTGGAAGCAGTGTCACGATAGACGGGGATACCTTCGAGGTGGTGGACGAGTTTGTCTATCTCGGATCCTTGCTGACGGCTGACAACAATGTTAGTCGGGAAATACGAAGGCGCATCATCAGTAGAAGTCGTGCCTACTACGGTCTCCGGAAGAAACTGCGGTCAAGAAAGATTCACCCCCGCACCAAATGCACGATGTACAAAACGCTCATAAGACCGGTAGTTCTCTATGGGCATGAGGCGTGGACTATGCTCGAGGAGGACTTGCAAGCTCTTGGGGTTTTCGAGCACCGAGTGCTTAGGACGATCTTCCGCGGCGTGCAGAATAATGGCGTGTGGCGGCGAAGGATGAACCACGAGCTCGCTCAACTCAACTCAACTCTAAGCTGGAAGGATACGCTGGGCAGGGCATGTTGCAAGAATGTCGGACAACAACCCTGTAAAAATGGTGTTCGCTACGAATCCGGTCGGAACAAGAAGGCGTGGGGCGCAGCTCAGCAATAATTAAATCATTAATATTTTATGAGACATTTCAACGTCTTTGGCATGGTTTTTTTTTTACTCGGCAGAATCGTCTGAAACTTTTAAACAATTAAAAGAACTTCGATACGACGCCAAACATGACCTCAGTAGCTTTCAAAAACTCCATTGCCGAAGTGAATCAAAAGTGCCAAGAACAGGAACCGACTCCTATATGGTGTATTCTTAGGAATGGTTCATTCTGGGAAATTTTTGCTTTGAACTTTTGCTCAAAATAGCTTGGATAGTGACTTTTTATTAAAAAAGTGACTTTTATCAAAATGCTTTGAAAAAGATACTTTAAAATTACTGGTTCCAAAAATATGGCGCAGTCTCTACCAGCACTGCAGTTCTTATGCAGGGCTGGTAGCTATTAACCCTCTAATACACACATTTCTATTTTCAATCTAAATATCATTTTTCATTATCTAAAAACGTTCTAAACACGTTTTGGGCAACGATTCATTTTTATTTGTAAATTTATGAAATTTGTTTTTTGATTTTTATAATTTTTAATTTTGAACATCCCTATTCTTTTTTCATTTTTTCAGGCTTCAATCTCCTGATTACTGATTTTTGGCAACGATAAAAATTCAAGTTTTTGCGCGATTCTAATTCGATTTTTGCTACTTTTGATAAAATGCAAAAATATGATTTGGCTAATTACGCGCTTTTATCATGTTGGTCGATTGTTTAAGATCCGGGCTCACAGTGACAGTTCGTGACAGCAAAATCTCGGCTCACTGTGACGTTGAGAAATTTTGTATTGCTTTCTCCCTCCCAGTTTGCCTAAGAATGTCCTCTGGAATCACTGTAATAATTACTGTAGTATTAGCTGGTGTGAAACCTTGAACGATCTTACTTTGCTTGTTGAAATTACAGGAATAACCTATGTAGAAGCGTTGGAGTGCTTAAAGATTTCCTGGAGCAAATTTTGAAAAAAAAATGTCTAAGCACTACTTTTTCACGCCACTGGGAGAACTTCTGTAAGACTCGGAGGTGGAATCACCAGAAGAATTTCTACATGGATCTCTGGAGGAGTCTCTGAAAGTATTCCAGGAGAAATCTCTGTAGACATTACTAAAATAATGCAGGAAGCTTATACTCTTTGGGGGAAAAAATCTGAAGAGCATGAAAAGTAGTCGCGTAATAATCTGTGAAGGTTTTTGTGAAACAAATAAAAATTGCAGCATTATTAATTGCAAACAGGAAAAAACCGAAGCCGAGCCTTTAGAGACCATATTGGATACTTGCAGCTAAAATGGGACTAAGTCTCTAAAAAGAGAACCGCTGTCAGCCCTGCTTATGTGAAAATGAGAAACTAGCATCATGGTTATGAATTTGGTGGATTTGATAATTTTTGGACAAAGTTAGAGCTAATTATTTAAGGTGTCACATTTTTGACTCAAACTTCGCTAAGTTATTTTCAAACACATGATACTGGTTGATGTCCTGAGGCATATTGTTAACTTCTCTAACATTTGGCTCAGCTTTCAGCATACATAAACCCTAAAGAAAACAACTTTATTCCACACTGAGACGACTAAATTTGATGCATCAACCATGAATTTCGATTAATAATTACTACTATCTAAAACAAACAAGAATCTAGTTTTGAATGTGCCTTGCCTGACAAGCTTTCCGAGTATTATTGAAATAGAAATGATAGCATACTCACCAAGTATGGTATCCGATTAATAAAAACAATTTATAGTATTGTGTTTAATATAATGAAAAATCAAACACCTGATAACACAGGATAACACTTCTTTCGGGGGCTGGAAAAGTCGGTCCCAAAATTTCTCTTGTTCGTCCGAGTTTGCACTGTCACGCACACCACTCTAAAAACTACTAAAAATGATCTTCTCTCACGCACACACCGATGCACATTCAACTCATTCGATTATACGCTCTCTCCCACACGCTTTTACTTTCTCTCTCTTTTACGAGGATGGATCAGGTATACGCCCTTTGCTCTTCCGAATTTTCGCCCAAAACTATGACACAATTTTAAGCAGTTTTTTTCCGGACACCTGTATTTCCAAATCTTCTGCTTCCAGCATATAACACAGCGGTAATGATTAATTAACAAATCTATATAAAAATCACCTTGTTCGAGATAGCAATTAACACTTTTTCAACGTTTTTTCACGGCGGCGTCAACTACACTTTCTGATTTACTGGAACGAAATGAGACAATCTTTGCGCAAGAGTGGGATTGTTGCCAGTAAATCGATTTTGGTCAAGTGTTGGTTCAGCTACGTGAACACTATTCCAATGAAGTCTACACGGAATTAAAAATTTAATCAAATTTAGCTTCGTTTCTCATGCACGCTAAGATAATTATAGCTAAGATCTAGGACGCTAAGATACACTGAGGAAACGGAACGTATGAGTGGTATGAGGTACACAAGATTTTCTTATGGAATAACGACATAAAAAGTATTTTGTTTTTCATTCGACAATATTATAAAATTCCACTACAGACTTATGAAACATTACTCATTACAAAGACAGATATAATTGCATAAGAAACTCTTTTTGGTTATCATAAACATTGATCATTGGCCTTCATAAGACAATCTAATGGAAAACGATTTTCTTAGCAATTTCATACGAAAATCTTATGAATTACGTGGAGCGATAGTAATAACTAGTGATCCTTTATATGAGAGATTAGCGGAAGTAAAATGGAATGATTTGGCAACAGACCAGCAGTGCTGAGTTTGCTCGGCGTCGAGAATAATATTATAACTCGGACATGACTTTCTCATTGCTAAAAAGTGTATATTGTTTCGTTATAGATCTTTGAGCTATTGACCGTTCAGTTCCTAACTGTTCACGACCGTTTGAAACAGTCGTCGTCTGAAACGGTCGGTGAAACAGTCGCTGTCAGATTTGGCAGCAACAATGAGCGAGAAAGTTTTCGCGCGCAAATGTGCACCTCTACTCTTTCAAGTAGAGCAACAAGGACAGCAGAGTGGGCGTCGGATCAGATTTCCAAAATCAGCTGTTGTTGACATTCAGCTGCCGACTGCACGGCTCGAAAAATTAGGGGTGGTTGAATGGAATGTTTATAAAAGTATCTTTCACTAAACAAAATTCAGCTCGTTGTAAATGTTTCTCGTGCTCAAAATTCAGGTTCAATTAAAAAATTCAATAAGTGGCAACAGTTTATTACGTGTAAGGTATGTATAGTTATCATAACAATGTGTTTCAACAACATTGGCAACATTATTTGATTTGGATGGAATACATTGAGATTCCCCTCGATTCCCGACGACTGTTTCGAACAGTCTCATAAATAGCCAGGATAATCCAACATTCAAGTGGATATACAATATCCAGCTTTTTACGCTAGCTTGCTATAATTTCTGAATCACCCCCTTCTGACATGTCTTGGCAACACTATAATTTTTTTATAGTTCAATCAAAGCAAGCTTTGTGTTAACAGTTATTAAATGTCCGAAATTTTCACTCGTGTCTTCAGTCTCAGGTCTTCAGGCAATCCATATTAGAAAATAAGTTTGAATTTTTGTAATGCTGTGCCTATTTTTTCAGGTTGACAAGTTGGAAGTTCAAAGTGGCTAACCATGGACAATAATACAAATAGACTTGATACCAAGTTATGTTCGGTAAAATGGTTTATTGAAGAGATTTTAGTGGGAGACATGCAACTGATCACCATACAACAACACGAAGCAAGTGAATAGAATTGTGCCAAAATTATTTGAAGAACCTTTGTTAAATTCAATAAAGAACTCATACTCAAATGTTTATTCATTATAGTCTCCCAGTTCACACCTATTGATGTAGCACAATAAAAAAATGATTTTCTATGGACGGTTTAATGAAGTACGTCTTGAAATTCGACAATGAATGACAAATAAGCTAGCAAATGTTGAACTTGATTTTGAACCTGTGTTTGAACTGACATGTATTACTGTCACAACACATCAGTACAACCTTTCAACACGTTCCAGATTACATTAACTTCGGATTATTTCTGTTCTAAACGGCTCACCTTCAAATCAGAATTCAAATCTATATACGTATCCACCGATTTGATTGAGCGTATAATAATACTTTTGAACAATTGGGTTGTTTAGTGAAGAAAAATTCACAGTTTGTTGCAGCTTGATCGAAAGAGCACATCATTCTAAGTATAACACGATTTTATTGCACTCCAATATCTCAATGTTGATATTATAAATGATTAACAAAAATTTCAATCCGTTGACTCAATGACGTTTCAGTTTACACAATGACAGTTCGTCCCGAAGTAAAATTTGCCGAGGGGTGATTCAAAAGTGATTTCCATACTAATTTCAAACGTGTTTTAAAAATAGTTCCAGGTAACGGAAAATTGTGAAACTTTGGATTCTAGTTCAATTTTTAGCGTAGATTCGGAATATGTAAGAAAATTGATACCCTTAAACAAGCCAATTATCATAAGTTCAGCGTCGGAGATCTTGTGATTGTTTTATGGATAAACGCAATTCTCATGTGTCGACGAGGCCCGTAGAATTCTAACGACAAACTTTTACAATATTTTGCGACAATGAGGGGAGGGGGGTCTATGTTATGTTGAAATAAATGCAAATGATTACATTCATTGACATTCTATTAATGCAGCCCCTGTGATTTGCCAAATTTTTTTTACGCCAATAAATAAGATCGCAAAAGTACCTTCAAGTCGATGCCTAAAATTAGAAAAATAAATGCATTAGAATGAAATATAATCAAATTATAAGAAATTGGAAACGAAAAGATGCATAACAAGTGAAGTGAAAATTCTTGACAGTTGTTTCAACAAACGCAAATCCTTGCCTACTAAGATCTTACTATAAAATCTGTAGGCTAGGAAAGTCAAAATCGAATCACCCCCTGTTGTTTTATAACTAGCGTAAAAAGCTGGATACATTTCCAAACTAATAAACAGCAGAAAAAATCATCAACTAAATATAGCATTGACAAACATTCAAAAAAGGTAAATATTTCTTATTTTTTGCTCTATGCAAAACAACTTTCACCGAAATAATTTCAAGCGGAATAACATTACTCCTCAAGAAAAGTTCAAAACAAACATAACGCATGTCCGTTTGGCTCACGCTTGGACAGCTCTCGCTACTCGATTGGCTCACACTTTGACAGAAATGGCAGCTTTCGCGTATCTCTCTTATAAAGGATCACTAGTAATAACATAATATTCACGATAGAAATTCATAAGCGCACGTATGACAATGATTAGTAACACTTGTGAAAAACAGTCGACTTCCTATCAAAAAACACTTAAGGATTTCATACGAATTTCTAATGGAATAAAGACATAAGAAGCATCTAATGACACCCATAAGAAAAACTTGTGAACTTCCATCGATCATTACGTTCATAATATAAATGGGTATAATATCATAAGATACGCTTATGAAGGATCATAGATATCAATTATGGAATTCTTTTGGATCATTATGTATTTAGAGAATCGCTCTTTAAATTTAGGAAAATATTGATCATCTTATGTTTTTTTAGAGTCCGGCGGCGGTCGTACGCCCGCAGCCGTTACAGCGAACTGACACCCGCAGGGTGAAATGAATGGAAAAACTTTCCCGCCCAAATTGAAAGCACGTGGTTTTCGCAGAATGACAGAAGTGTATATATGTATTAGTGATAAATATCAGGAGCAACTGAACACGATGAGTGTGCTTGCTGTCTAGTGCATGTACTGTGTTTGGAAGTTGGAGGTTCTGTATGATCAGTGACCGCTGCGCTTATATTTGGAGACATGGGCAGATAATCGCCATAATTGGATTTATCTTGAGACAGGCAATAAAGATATTCATAAGATATCTAATGATAAGGACAAAAATTTCTTGTGAATATCGGACGTTTTGTGTTTCATAAGAATCTTATGAAAAAACAGAAAACCAGTCAAGCAATCAATTCACAAGCGTTCTCTTATGAAATTCGTACGCAATTTCTGGCTCAGTGTAATCACAAATAGCTACACTGATAAAAATCCACACGCTCGATCTGTGTGTTTCAAATTATGGATCGATTCATGAACGTCCATATCGATTTGCTATGATTTTCTTGCAAACTTCGTGTGTGTTACACATTAAATTCCTTTGTTTTGCTTCATGGATTGATTCATCAACCGACAACAGGGATTCCATATTTTTTCCACATAAGTTCCCGAAGCTTTCTCTTCAGATTCGTATGTATCAACCCATGGACGCATAGATCATTACTCCAACACGGATTCAGTGTGTTTTGCTTATGGTTATCTTGTGTCATAATCATCATGTTCAAGTTGGTCGATTCATTGATATGCGCAATGAGATTGTTATGATGAAATCGATGAGCTATGCTATCGATTTCCATGTTCAAAACTTCTAAATTGTTTGTGATCAACCCATGGGATGCATAGTGAACTGAATTGCGGTTGGACCTCGTGTCGAACGACAGTCATCATCATGCTTCGAAAGAGAAGAAGCAAATTTTGAAGCTGAAAGTGTTAGATGAAAATTTGTGAATTCGATTTTTCTTTTATTAGTGAAGTTGAGCGATATACGAGAATTCTACCTTTCTATAAGAAAACATTGATTATGTATAGTTTAGTAGAAAAATCGGATTCCACTAACAAATTTTCCTGGCTTTCAGTTTCGAAAAAAAATGGAATATGCTTATCCCTGGCTTCCCAAATTATGGATTTGCGGCGTCCCGCTTGTTGCTGGCTCACTGGTTTGAAAAAAATCAAGAGAGCTTGCGACAAGCAGAGGAGCCTCGGATCCATATTTTGGGGAGCAAAAGTTCTTCTACCAAATTTCTTCTTTCAGTCCCATGACATTCATGTTCTATCACACATGACTATCTAAAGCTACTACATTTCGAATTCAATAAGCAAATCAGTTGGTTTTCATGATTTAATATTTGGAAATTCATGTTCGTTGCACATGACAACCTAATGTTGATACACATGTTATTATGCCGTGAAATCAATGATGATATCCATATGGCTACCACACTCAAATCATGTGGTTTTCCTCATTGCGCAAATCTATAAGTAAAACACACGACCTTGACGTGTCGATTTTTCTCAGTGTATTTTGGAGAAAATTTTCCGTTTTAAGCCTGGTATTGTCGCACCGCCACCAAACCGGATCGCACCAGTGAGACTCGTGACGCATCTCAACTCGCCGCATTTTGAAATCAGTTTTTTTTAAGTGTGGCGCTGCATTCTTACGATTTTTATGAACACAGCGCACTATTCACATATTAGCTACAACGCACGGGGCCCGAGAAAACAATAATTATAAATAAATGTTAGTCTTGATTTCTACCGGATACATAATATCCACATCCTGAGTAGAGCGGTCAAGTACAATTTGTTGCTAATTACCAAAGTAATTTTGACAGTCGAACCAGTATGAGCAGACTGTCACTAGTTTCCTTGCGGAATAATTGAGCGGAACATTCTTTCGTACGGAAAAATGACAGCTCAATTTGATTTGCACGGCAGGCGTTATGAAACGTTACGAACATTCGCTCTACATGTCAACTGGATACAACTCAAGTAATTTGGACAGCTGAAGTATTTCTTGGCCATTACTTGTACTATCCTTTTGCACAGTACTTATGCGTAGTATGCACCTGAAACTTAGAGCGCTCAAGTAAAATTTCTCTTTTTATCAAAGTAATTTTGACAGCCGTTCCAGTATGAGCGAAGTGTCACTTTTACTTGCGGAATAATTGAGCAGCACATTTTAATGGGATGACCGGACAATTCGGATAAAGACTTACGTAACTCGCTAGTTATAACAAACGTGTCTTTATTACTCGAGGAACTTTTACAGAGTGAAAAACAAGATGGCTGTGTATCAGATCTCAGAGGGAGACTGTGTAGAGATTTACCATACACGGTTAAACGGTATTACCTGAATTATACCTCAATACCCCTCCTTAATTCATGGAATCTCGTAATCCTATGGCAGATCGAAGACGCTTGAATTGACCGGCTGGCAAACCTTTCGTTAAAATGTCAGCTTCTTGCGTTTCCGTTGGAACGTATTTCAGCACAACACTTCCTTGTTGCACCAAATTCCGCACAAAACAATCCTTCACATCAATGTGCTTAAGTCTGCTTCGATCACGAGGTTCTTGGACGATCCTTATGGTAGACTGATTGTCTTCATGATACGGTATTGGCACGTCGCTTCTGTAGCCAACATCTTCGAGTAAACGTGTCAACCAGACTCCATCGCAGGTTGCCTCGCAAAGAGCACACAGCTCGGCCTCGGTGGAAGATAAAGCTACGGTACGCTGCTTACGAGTTGCCCAAACTACTGTTCAGTCGAATACTTTAAAAAGATATCCGGTAACCGACCGCCTGTCACTGATGTCATTCGCCCAGTCAGCGTCGCAGAAGGCCGATAGCATATCAGCGTCGTCTCGTCCCGTGTATCCGAGTCCCAGATCAAGTGTACCCTTTATGTACCGCAAAATTCGTTTTAGGTGTGTCCAATGCATGTCTGTTGGGCAGGACTGGAATTGGCTGTAATAATTTACTGCTGCCAACAAATCCGGACGGTTCGTTAGAGCTACATACATGAGACAGCCTATTAGTTCTCTGTATGGCTTACTTGTTCGGTTTGCTTCGGTGCCTTTATCCAAACGAAGACGGCACTCCATCGGTATAGAGCTTGCTTTACAATCAGCCATGTTGAAACGATCGAGTAGAGCTTCCAGATATCTGCGCTGACTAATTCTCATCGTACGACGTTGCAGATTTCGCTCTATCTTCATCCCAAGAAAGCTAGATATTTCTCCTCCATCTGTCATGTCGAAACCTTTTGCGAGACTCCTTTTTACAAGTTCGATCTCACTTGAATCATGTCCGATGACAAGAATGTCGTCGACATACAGAATCAGAAAAATCTTCTTCTTACCAGTGCCGCGCACATAGAGGCATTGATCGCTCTTTGATCGTCGAAATCCTAATTCAGTCACAAAGCCATGAAACTTGTCATTCCATGCTTTGGAAGCCTGTTTAAGGCCGTATATGGACTTACGCAATTTGCAGACTAGTCCATCTTCTTGGTGCATACCCTCAGGCTGAGCCATATATATTTCCTCAGAGAGAACACCATTTAAGAATGCCGTGCGCACGTCCATTTGATGGACCGACATGCGCTCTTTATTAGCTATCGCCAGCATAACGCGCAAGGTATCCAATTTGGCGACTGGCGAATACGTTTCATTGAAGTCAAATCCTTTCTTCTGGCAAAAACCCCTGGCTACTAACCTTGCTTTAAATCGATCCGGCTGCTCGTCGTCTCCGGGCTTGATGCGAAAAATCCACTTACATGTTATTGGCTTTCGCCCCTCCGGAAGCTTACACAGGGTCCACGTTCCATTTTTCCGTAGCGACTCCAACTCTTCTTGAACGGCCAACTTCCATCTCGGCCAGTCAGCACGCGTTCTCAGCTCAGCGATCGTATCCGGCAAATTATTCACATAATCCATGGCACCAAGCGCTACTCCAGCGAAGGTCATGTCATAATCCTGATGCCATGACGGCGGCTTCCGTTGCCGGCGCGCACTACTTTCCACAGGAATTATTCCTTCACCAGCACTGTCATCACAAGTGTCAAAAATCTCAGAGTTATCACTTCTCACGCTCTCTTCTAGTTCCGCTTCAGCGTGGTTATCGTCTTCTTCTTGCTGTCCACTGTTTTCTTCAGTGTAATCCCATACGCTCGATTCACGCACTACTTCTTTCTTCGATTGCACATCGGCCAATCTCGCATTCTCGTCGATGATGATATCACGCACAGCAACAATTTGTCGCGTTTCAGGGTTCCACACTCGATACCCATTCGCGCAGTATCCGACCAGCATTCCCTTCCACGTCTTCTCATCCAGCTTCTTCCGACGTTCTTTTGGGATGTGGCAGTAAGCTGGCGACCCAAAAACTCGCAGCTTCGAAACATCAGGTTTCGTGCCTTCCCACACTTCACTCGGCGTCACACTCGAATCGAGAACACTACACGGGCTTCTGTTCGTCAAATACGCCGCAGTTTGTATCGCTTCACCCCAGAACTCACGACCGACGGCGGAATCGAATAACATCGAACGCGCTTTCTCGACGAGGGTTCTGTTCATTCGTTCACATATCCCGTTTTGTTCTGGAGTGTAGGGCACAGTAAACTCCATTTTGATACCCTTACTCGCACAGAACGAACGCATTGCCTTACTGGTGTATTCACCACCATTGTCCGACCGAAAACGCGAGATTTTCACTCCGAACTTTGCCGTTACTTGCGCTTCATAGTTTTTGAAACAATCCACTACTTCGTCCTTTGATCGGATCAGGTACACGACCGTAAAACGTGACCAATCGTCAATAAAACTCACAAAGTAACGCACATTGTTCCAACCGACAGGGGTCACAGGCCCACAAACATCCGAGTGGACAATTTCTAAGACACGACTCGAACGACGCTCTTCACTCAGCGTAAACGGATTTCTCGTCTGTTTCGCGGACACACACGGCTCACAAATTGTTGTCGCACCACCACTACACTTCGACGGAATTCCCTTCACTGTTCCGTTCTTCATTAGTGACGACAAATTTCGATCACCGAGATGGCCATACCGGCGATGCCAAAGCTCGGTTTCTTTGCTGATTTGTCCCGAAAAACACAACATGTCATTGTTGCACCGACGCGAGAAAAAGTTCAACTCGTACAGTTTATTCCGCCTTTCACCGGTGGCTACTACATTCGACCCACGAAATATTTCCAGCCGACCTCCAGCAATCACTACTTTCATCCCGGCAGACTCCACTTTGCTCAGCGAAAACAAATTACATCGCGCCTCCGGAATAAACAACACTCGGCTCACTGTCGACTCGATCACTTTTTCTCCGACGACCGACAATACAGGCACATCACCAACGTATTTGGCTGTCACCCACTCGCCGTTCTTCGCCACGGCTATTTCCATCGGCTTCTTCAGTGGGGAGAGCTTTGCAAACAAGCTTTTGTCATTGCATATGTGTTCGGTGGCGCCCGAGTCCACGAACCACTGCACTCGATTCATCGGCGGTTTGCTTTTGCGTTCGTCCGCCAAAAACACTACACCACCACCATCATCACTTGGCTCTGCACTGGGCTCCGCGCTGTAGGCCGACGGTTTCACTGCTTTCTTCTCTTTCTTCTCGGGACAGTTCGCAATCTTGTGTCCCTCTTTCTGGCACCCGAAGCACTTCCACACTCTTGGCTTTTTCAGCTTTGGGGTGCGAGAAACTTTACCACTACCACTGAAGGCGGCGGACTCGTTGTGGTCTCCACACACATCACTCGCGGCAATCGACTTTCGTTTTATCTCTTCGTCGAGAAGTCTACACTTAACGAACTCCATCGTCATTTGTTCTTCCGGCTGACTCTCGATCGACGTCACGACAGCGTCGTACTCAGAGCCCAACGACAAAAGCAACCGGCACACGACGTCGATATCGTCGATTTTCCCACCGGCATTTCGGAACAAACGAATAAGCCGATCGTATTTCACAAAATAATCCTGTAATGGACCACCCGAGTGACGTAGCTCGAAAAGTTCGCGGTTCAGCTGCATACGTTTTGCAACACTTTTTCTCTCGAAAATGCGCACTAATGTATCCCACATCTGTTTTGCCGAACTTTTCCCGTGAAGCAACTCTAACTGATCATCGTGGATTCGCGATACGATGATGGACTTGCACTTTTTGTCTTTCTTCTGGCGCTCCGCGAGAGCTTTTCGTTTTTGCTGCTGCTCAGCCGCCGAATCTGTTTCTTCCACTTTTAACTCCTCTACGTCGTCGATTTCGACATCGATACACTCGACCAAGTCATGTTCCTCTAACAAGGTCATCATGCGAAATTTCCACGAGACGAAGTTGTGGCCATCAAACATGGCGACTCGACGGATCTCCTCCTTTCCGGAATCCTCCATGATGCACGCAAAAAAACACTTTCACTCCGCGTTTCTCAAAGCACCAGAACTAGAACCACTTTCGCGACGCAATCCGGAACCGGTCCTGGGCCCATAACCTAATGGGATGACCGGACAATTCGGATAAAGACTTACGTAACTCGCTAGTTATAACAAACGTGTCTTTATTACTCGAGGAACTTTTACAGAGTGAAAAACAAGATGGCTGTGTATCAGATCTCAGAGGGAGACTGTGTAGAGATTTACCATACACGGTTAAACGGTATTACCTGAATTATGTTGGGCAGAGGTGGACACGGCACAACGGAAGCGAAACACCGAAGAAAAGGAACCGGACTTGGAATGAAACACTTGTGTGAATGAAACGAGATAAACTTTAATAAACGTCTGCTCGGGTTGAATAATAAACGGATGAATGAAAAAAGCACACTTTGCTTCGTCTTCTCCTTCTCATTGATGCGCTTTTGGCGCGCTCGCACGATGGTGCAGTGGGTAGCATTCAGGGTTGCCACCTTGGTTACCACTCACCGAATACTGCACGGAGAGGAAACAGCATTGCATATTCCATCACTCCTCCTCAATGCTGATCCTCGCTGCATTCCTCGGAATATCTCCTCCTGACTTCTTGCTCTTCTGTCTTGCAGTCCTGCCGTCGGCTCTTGCTATGCCAACAACGTATTCCGACAGATGACCGGGTGGTACACCCCGATTACTCCTCCTGGATCGACGCATATTTTCAGGATTTTCGTCTTCACTAGACTCTTTAACCTCTTCCTTCACTTGCAACGGATCTTGTTCTTCTCCCGTATCGTCCAAATCAAAATAGTCTTCTTCCTCACTTTTGTCCAACTCGGTTCCAAAATTGTCTACTTCGATAGGCTCTGCCCTCGAGTACCACTCAACTTCACTACCTTCGTTCACTTTCTCCCGTGATGAACACTTCGGATCCTGCATTTCCAAGAATTTCGCATCTCGGCTTATCGTCACCATATCCGTTCCAGTATCCACGAACCGGTAGCCTTTATGTTCCTCCGAATAACCGATGAACGTCAACTTCCTCGCTTTGCTCTCGAACTTGCCACGTTTCACTCCTGGAACATGAACATATGCCGGACACCCGTATGCCTTCAGATGCCCCAGCTCAGGCTTGCGACCACACCACTTCTCGTACGGTGTCGTATCTACTGACCGGGACGGAAGCCTGTTCTGCAAGTATGCAGCAGCAACGCAAGCTTCTCCCCAATAACGCTTGTCCAAACCAGCATCCAACAGCATTGTTGTAGCCATCTCCTGTAGCGATCTGTTCTTCCTTTCCGCCACTCCGTTTTGCTGAGGCGTATACGCAGTCGTATACTGTGCCGTAATACCCTCGTCAGCAAAGAACCGTCGCAACTCTTCGTTGGCGTATTCACCACCGCCGTCGGATCGGATAACATGTGGTTTCTGCCCAAACAAGTTCTCCACGTACCTCACATATTGCTTTATCTTACCAGCAGCCTCCGATTTCTTCTCCAGTAGATAAACGACCGTGTATCGACTGAAATCGTCGATCATCGTCATCAGAAATCGTTTTCCACCAGGTGTCGTTGTTCGCATTGGACCACAGAGATCTGTTTGGACCAACTCCAAAACACGCTTCGACTTTCTTTCCGCTACTTTCGGAATCGGATTCCGCGACAACTTACTCTCCAAACATGGCTCGCAAGTTTGTCTGATGCCGCAATCCGTGATCTTCACGCCTACGCCCAATTTGCCATCGATAATCTTCGACAATACTGCCGGGTCTCTGTGCCCGAAACGCTTATGCCACTGATGTTGGCAGTTATGATTGTGCATCTTACCTTCCACTTTCCTTGCGACTTCCGCCAGCTTCAGCTTGTACAGGGATGCAGCCTGCTCCCCGGCAACAACCACCCTACCGCTGACGTCGCAAATAGAACAACCATCCTTTCGGAATTTCACCACAAATCCTTTCGCGGTTAACTTGTCCACAGACACAAGTCCACTTGTGAGGGAGGGAACATACAACACATCGCGCAACTTTACTTCGATTGTATTTCCATCTCCACCTACACACAACACTACACCATCACCGCATCCAGCTGTGGCAGCAACTTTGCCGTCGGCCAAAATCACATTTGGACCAGACTTGTCTTCGAACGTCGTGAAAAATTTCTTGTCACTTGTCATGTGGCAGCTCGCTCCACTGTCGATGAACCAACATTCACGCTGTCCATCATCCGCCACCATGAAGCACACACCGGCACTGCAGGTTTCGTTTTTCACTTTCTTCGCATTTTGCCTGCCGCTCGAATTTTCTTCTCCAGGTTTCTTCTCGGCTTCACCGCTTTTCTGCTTCGCCAGATAAAGCCGGCAATTCCGACGTACATGGCCAGGCTTTTTACAGAAATAGCACACACGTTCTGAAACACCGCCCACACTTTGCATTGCACTTTTCATCGCTTTCATGTCAAACGATTCACCGGATCGTTCCTTCCGCCTCTCGAATTCATCCAGTAGCTTCGATTTTACCAGTTGCATGGTGATATCGGCATCGGCACGACTCTCTAGGGCCGTCACCAATGTTCCGTAGGAGTCAGGCAAGCTGCGCAGGATCATCGCGATCCGCAGCGACTCTTCCAGCGGTTGCCCCGCATTCGACAAACGGTCGAATAAATCTTCCAGCACTACCAAATGGCACTCGAGATCACCACTTTCCGCGAGATTCACACTGCAAAGCTTTTTCAATAAAGACACACGCGACGTGACCGTGTTCTTCTCGTGGTATGCTTTCAACTGTTCCCAGAAAGCTTTCGCACTGTCCGCGTTTTTCACTAAACCGAACTGATTGTCCTCGATACATAAACCGATCGTAGCACGAGCTTTCCGATCGTCTTTCGTCCACTGATCGGTAACCGGTTCCGGCTTCACATCGCCCACCACATACCAGAGCTCCTCCCTGGTCAGGAGCATCTCCATCCGGAATTTCCAGATCTGCCAGTTGTGGTTGCTCAACCTGGCAAACGCGAACTTGTTCGGCTCCGCCATTTTGTTTTCCGAACTGAATCACCACAGCAGGAAACAAAATCGAATCACACGCGGCGCGAACACCCGAAACAGGAAAACAGTTTCTCACACTTTCTTCCTAAACTATCCGGAAATTATTTTCGGATTTCCTCTGGGACCATTACCTGTTGGGCAGAGGTGGACACGGCACAACGGAAGCGAAACACCGAAGAAAAGGAACCGGACTTGGAATGAAACACTTGTGTGAATGAAACGAGATAAACTTTAATAAACGTCTGCTCGGGTTGAATAATAAACGGATGAATGAAAAAAGCACACTTTGCTTCGTCTTCTCCTTCTCATTGATGCGCTTTTGGCGCGCTCGCACGATGGTGCAGTGGGTAGCATTCAGGGTTGCCACCTTGGTTACCACTCACCGAATACTGCACGGAGAGGAAACAGCATTGCATATTCCATCAAATTATACCTCAATACATTTTTCCGTATACGGAAAAGTGACAGTTCCATTTGATTTGTACAGCAGGCGTTACCGACCAATGAGAATATATACTAAGGTGTGGAAGAAGAAGCAACGGTTATGTATTAGTAAAGAGAAAAAACGTAAACAAAAATAACTACGTCACTAATTTACACGGCTTCTTATGGGAGCTCGCTCGTTTGTAGTTGTGAAATATTTTGCACCGTACATGGATGTCACGCACACTAGATGTCTTCTTCCTCTCCTCGGTATATTCTCATTGGTTACTGACGTTATGAAATCAGCTGTACTTCTCAGCAGCGTACACTGCCGTGAATCGCAAGTCAGTCCCATCTGTAAAAAGTAGGCATTGAGAAAATGGGCGTTGAAGTTTCCCAAACTCGTCTTCTATACGAATATTCAAAAAATTCCACAGGATTTGAAAATGTTCAAATTTTAATGAAAGTTTCACAAATTGCTTTTCACTATGATATCTCTTGGAGAAAACTATAAAGATGATCAAAACATGGTTAATTTTTGTGTTATTCAGCTTTTTACTAGCGCTAATGGCTGCCACAAGTAGGCTCGCTTTCTGGTAGGGATTGGTCGATTTGACGTTTGGCTTGGGTCCGCTCATAGGCCTTTTCATGTGACAGATCCGTCTATGCATTTGTTTACATCGGTGGAGGAGCGGTGCTAACACGGGCCTGTCATTTTCATAGAAGAACTGTCAAAGTGCTTCCCGATCAGCTGATTTGAGACGTCATGTGAATAGGCCTATACAAAACGACCCAAGCCAAACGTCAAATCGAAAGATTCCTACCAGAAAGCGAGCCTGTTTGCGGCAGCCATTAGCGCTTTTAAAAAGCTGGATACGGTGCAGAAATCTGTAGTGGGACTGATATGCGATTACTTTTAATTATGGGACAATTTGACTTGCTGTTTTTTCCTAATTTTTCCGAAAAAATCATATTATGGATCCGACAGAAATAAAAACAAACATTTTTTTTAAATATATTTTTTCTCAATCTCCAAGCGTCGCGACTAATATTTGAATAGTGCGCTGTGTTCATAAACATCGTAAGAATGCAGCGCTACACGTGTCATTATGACAGGGGAACGAGTCACACGTTGCGTGTCCCACACGCGCGTTCCGATTTGGTGGGCGCGCGACAATATTATCTCATTAAGGCAGCTGAAAGAGCATTGAAAGATATGCTAAAAACTGAACTCACACCCAACAAAAATATTCACTTTAGGTTTACGTGAAAACATACATAGATTTTTTCCACACTATTTTTCACGTAAATGGTACAGGACAGTTATATACCGCAAAACCAGTCAGACATCAATCCATTTGATACATTTGTCAGACGATTATTACGTGAAATTCCAATGAATTATATTTTATTTTCCTGTAACAATCAAATGGCATTTAAATATATTCCTGATATTTGATATGTGATTCCAATATGATAATTAAATCAATTTTAGGGCAATCGTATGTAATAAAATATATTGTGTTATCTGATTAAAAACAGGAATTTTAGACAAAACAAAAATTTCTTCTATTTATAGCACTAGGCATAATGTTCATTGTACAGTTAATTAAATTCAATGAATTCAATTCTGATGATAGAATT
Source organism: Aedes aegypti (assembly GCF_002204515.2). Lineage (NCBI taxonomy): Eukaryota > Metazoa > Arthropoda > Insecta > Diptera > Culicidae > Aedes > Aedes aegypti. Next base: position 232,021,879 of record NC_035108.1, on the reverse strand, counting down.
TGAAGAAAAAACACCGGAATACGACGGTCGGGCTGTGACTGAACGGGTGTAGATAAATCCTCTCCTTCATCTCCAGTCAAATCGTCTTCCGATACCAAAGTTGACGGCTGTTCTTCAGCCGGTTTTCCGATACACTCCGGCGCTCTTCTCGTGGCTGCGGTATTTGTCCCGATGTACTTTGCTCAATAACCTTTTCAGGCAAATCCGCCGAGAGCTGGCTTTCTTCTGCGGACAACAATGTTTGCTCGCCTTCGATCGATTCTGCTGAAATCTCTTCCAGCACTTCAGGTTGCGATTCCTGGCATAAGGTGACCTCGTTCGAACTTTTGGTTTCTTCGTGCTCCGATTTCACGGTTGATGAATGCGAAGGATCCTTATCCGATGGCTCTTGCAGCGTTTTTTTATTGAGCAGCAGGTTCAAAATTTGGGTTTTCTGTAAATAAATGTAAGGATTTGACCTGATTTATTTCACTAAACTATGTTTATGCCTGAAAACTCACGTTTCGTTTTCTCCACGAGTCGATACGCGAAAACAGATTATCGTAACACCAACTCACACTCGTTGGCTGCAAATGTTGCTGCAGTTCATCCACAGAAATCGTTAATAGCTCGAAAACACTGATATCGTACTCTGAAATAATATCAGTTATGATTAAAAAGAAGTTTAAGCTTTATTTAAGTTACTTACGTTCGAAAACCTCCAGCAAATCACGAGGAATGTCAAGATCGTCAAGGATATTCGACGCCATATTGAAATTTTGTTGTTTTTTTCACACAGGAAAATCACGTAACGTCAACGTACTGCGCCAGACGAAAATTTTACGTGATAATCCATGTAGCATTTATGTGACCAACTGCTGAATTGGATCGAAGCATTACATGGATGTAACGAATTACTTCGTGAAATTCATTGGAATCACGTAAACTAAAGAAATTTGATTGTAAGTGTTAAATCACGTACATCTAATAGGAATATTTTTTTGGGTGCAACTCAATTTTGACGAAAATGCAAATGGGACTGACTTGCGATTCACGGCAGTACAGCTCAAGTAATTTCGGTAAAGGAATCATTCCTTGACCGTTTCTTGTCCTATTCTTTTGCACAGTACTTATGATCAGCGTACCGCCCATTACAAAGTGGATACTATCCATTATGCGCGGTATGCACCTGAAACGAAAAGCGGAAAAGCGTGTTATTACAAATGTGTTAAGTTATTTTTTGATGCTTATAGTCCATGAAAGTTTGTATTAAATTGGGTTTGAGAATATAACAGAAAAGTACAGAAATCTACACAAAGCTTTTTTCTCATTCTCCGTAATCGGAAGTTTAATATCTGGAACGGATCAGCGAGTCTAATTGTAAAATAATGCTGCAATCAGAACTCTTTTTTTTACGTTGGATAACGTCTTACGGCAATATACTGGGGTACAATTTCGATAAACGAAAGTCGCTCGCGTCACGAAAAGTGGTTAGATTTTGACTGTTAACATACTAACGCACGGATATATTTTCGAGATTCTTGCACCAATCGATTGGAAATCTTTCTACGAATCAACTCTAATAATGAAAACTATTGATTTTCATGAATGGGTAAATATCGAGACATGTCTTATTTTCCATAGAAAAGCACATTTTTCTTGCTGTAATAGGGTTTTGACGTTTTGAAGTTTACATGTATCGTAATTTCGGGTAAAATTGATCATTTTTCATGGTTTTTCTTATTTGTTTTCAATAATGTTGAAAATGCCAAACAACTGAATGCAGGAAAACAAGTACGACGGTCAGCCTCTTTGGCTCATGTGCCAAAAGTTTCTAACAAATGTGTTTTTAGTGCTAAAAATAATCCCTTAAGTAAAAAATCGGGGAATCCCATTTCTGGGTGAAATTGATCACTTGTCAATGCGATTATTGTTATTTTTTGAAACGACTCTACACGACTACGACTCTACTAATGAATATGAGCTCCCTGAATCCAAATATGCTTGCTAAATTCTTTAAAAATTCTTTAAAAAAAGATGAAATCGGGCTCTGGGATATATTTTAAGCATCTTTACAAACTTTCAGGTTGATACCATGATCAAATTCTTGTTTAGAACTATATTTTATGGATGTTTGTCAATACTACACCGTACATGATTTTTAAATTTTACATTATTTTCATAGAAATAAACATTCTTTAACAAAAAAAAAAACTTCATAACACACAATAGTGTGCTCTATTAGGTAGAAATAGAATCGTATGACACGGTGATCAATTTCACCCGAATTTATGGTAGGGGGCTGGGGGCAAAAAGGACACCTTAAGATATATAGCAATAGGTTCAAATCATGGTTGATTAGCACAATTTTTGAAGATTATTCCAGTGTAGGGGCAAGCTCACCTCTTGTTCTAAATGATGTTATCGATAGATTTCAAAAATATAAGAAACACATGATGATTTGAGATTTTTGAAAATGTCCCTTCTTATGAGGTTTTTAAACGAGACACGGGGCGAGAGTGCCACTCGTATGGGGCAAGAAGACCACCAGAGCAAAATGCCACAAATTTTGTATATTATTATTTCCCCGCCTAAGCGATAAATTCTAGAGTAAGTAAAGATAATAACTGAGGGATAAAAGTTGACTTATAGTTAAAAAGTAATTTTACGAAATTAATTTAGTTCTCATCTTATTTGACTGTAACAAAAATAGTACAAATTTTCAGAAACCATTTTGAATGTCCAAAATGGTTTATTTTGATTTTATTTAGTAGGAAACATTGATTTAATGCAATATTAAACAAGAAAAATAAAAAATGTTGCTAGTATCCAATCTACGAAGTATACCGTAACTACGCTAACGCTATTAAACAAGAAAAATAAAAGTTTATTTGATGTTATATGAGAAAATTGCGCTGTCCCGCTTGCCCCACAAGACATACTGTTTTTATATATAAAAAACTTAATGTCAAAAGGACTTTTTCGAAAAAAAATCCTCACAGCTATATTAAACAATTGAAAATCATCAATACTGTGCGGAAAAATCAATATGTTTTGTATTTATTGGGAGTCAAACCTTGTTTTCCAGTCTTACATTCTTATAATATTTCGCATTTTTCACGTTTGTGAGTTAAAGACATTTTTCTATTTTTTTGTACTAAACATTTTTAACTGTAATATTTACACAACCCTCAATTAGTACTCAATTAATTCTTATCCTGAGTTTAACATCAAAAAATTGATTTGAACTACGTGAAATTAGAGGTCATTGCCTCGGGTGTCGCTCTTGCCCCATGCCCCCCTACACGACGAAACACGTGTTAAATATACAAATTGAAATTGAAACTGAGAAAAGAAACCACGTGCTCCGGTGGTGATCGAACCCACGACTCCCTATTTGCTAGATGGGCACAGACATCAATGAACGATACTTATACACTTTCGTCATTCAAAGGGAAACGCCCCTTTCGGTCTTCTTCTTACTCCTCTTTATTCTATCGTGTTCAGTCGACGCCAGCCAAACGCAACGCGCGCACCACCCCCGAATACCACGACGAAGCAGAGGTGCGGAACTTCTTCGAGTATCAAAAAGAGATCATGCCAATCATCGTGACTGGCAACTTTAATATCGGAGTTCACGGACTTCATGGAGAAGTACCTTAAACTCAAACTGGCTTCGGAACCCACTAAAGCAACCAATCTTAATGGATCATGCGTGGACCTAACTTTCAACCGGAATATTTGTTTGGGGAGCAAGAGTTACCACTCATGCTTCTTCTTCCATCGATCGATTCTATCGGTGTTGTGTTGAAGTGTTAACCGAATAAACCAAATAATAACACATGTCCATAATAGGTCAGAATTGACATGCAACAAATAGTATGAAAATTGATTGGATTTTTACCAGTAGAAATCTTTTATAAGTTCGTGACGGTCTCAAGCCAGGATATTGAAGAAGCAAACGTTATTCAACGTCAACTTGTCGGTTGAATCTCGGAAACAACCTCTTACTTTTTTAAATAGTAAAGTATGACTTTTCATTTTATTATGAAAAGTTTACTTATAAAATTCATAAAATCGATTCTAGTAAACCAAATAGCAATATGACGTTTTTTTTCTGGAAATTACTAAAAAAATATGCATATAGAAACTAAATTGGATTTAGTTCGCTCAAATTATCTATTTTTTAGACATTTTATGCATGAACCCAGGTGAACCAGGATTTTGCACTATATCATGACTATCCAGCTTTTTACGCTAACATGCCATAAATTTTGATTCGCCCCCTTCTGACATGTCTTGCGTACACTATAATTTTTTTATAGTTCGATCGAAGCAAGCTTCGTGGAAATAAAAATTTGTGTTGTTGACGTCTGATTTTTTTTTTTCAATTGTTTCCAGGACCTTGAAATATCGAATATGCTTCTAAATTGTCTAGAATTTTGCTATTTTTTTAGATAAATGAGGAGCAGTGGACAGTAGCTGAAGTGGCTCTATACAGGAATAATTCCGATTTTCGTTTGAAAATGCGCTGTAACCAGTCCCGCTTACCTTTCCACGGAAGAGTAATTTTATCCCTCAACATGTGCAGTGTTAAATCGCCTCTATTTGTATTTTTAGAACTGCATTGAACAGTGTTGTGATGGCTGATTTACTATTAATATTTGGATAGCATTTGACATAAAGGTTCGTTGCATATCCCTGAAAAAAACTTCCTTAGAACTAATTAATGTAATGCCTTTTCTACCTTTTTTGTAAACTGTTGTAATCCTAGACAAATTAGAATTACAATTTTAATACTCTAGAGAAAAATGATCGTCAACTTGATTTTATTTCTATACAAATTAGCGTTCATCCAGAATATGCTACCGCAATCAAATAGTCCACAAAACAATGCTTGTGACAAAGCGGAGAATAGCAGGTGCCACGGGGAATGGGTCTATGGATTTTTTTTAGGAATTAACTGTCCAGTGCTTTATAACGTATGCCAGCCTACAATTAAAAAAAAAAACGATTGCAAATTTGCTGCATGTGTCCGGAAAAATAAAGTTTTCATTCATGCAGGGATTTTCTAAGCAGCACCAAAAATTTCTCATACTCCGATTGACATCAGTTAATTAAAACGATGATTCTTACTATAAGGCACCTAAAATAATATAATAAAATATAAAATGAAATGCAGTTATTTGAATAAGCCTTTTCATGTGACAGATCCGTCTATGCATTTGTTTACATTGGTGGAGGACCGGTGCTAACACGGGCCTGTCATTTTCATAGAAGAACTGTCAAAGTGCTTCCCGATCAGCTGATTAGAGACGTCATGTGAATAGGCCTATAACAAAAACATAAGAGAATTTGGATACTTGGAAATTCTTTATAGACGAGGTGAAAATTTTTGACAAATGAATCAACCCACGCAACTCATTGCCTACTAAGATCAAACCATAAAAACTGAAGGCAGGAAATGTCAAAATCAATTCATCCCTCGTTGTTTTATAGCTAGCGTAAAAAGCTGGATACTGCCCATAAACGCATAATTGTCCCATGTGAATAGGAAACCCATATGGGACTGACATGCGTTTATGGGCAGTATAGTCATCAATGACTATAACGCCAGTTTCCCGAATGACCCGTTTCCCCGAATGCTATTTCCCCGAATGACCTGTTTCCCCGAAAAGTGTAGTTGAACTGCTAGGTGCTATAACAGTTTTCAGTGGCAGGATGGTGAATTAAAAACAACGATAAGCAATCAAAAGGAGGAGGTATTTAGTCATTCTCGGTTAGACACATGTTGCCAAAAATTCTGAGGACGGTAGAACTAGTAAGAACCGCCAATCAAATAAAGAAGGGATCATATCAGATGACCAGCACGTTCACCCCCCTGAAATGGATTAAATTATGACAAATATGATTGCGAAAAACTTTTCGGGGAAACGGGATATTCGGGGAAACGACGTTCGGGGAACCGATATTCGGGGAAAAGTAGCACAACCGTAACAAATATCACAACCAGAGGCGCGCGCACCGTTTTTCTTCGCGTTTGGTATTTTTTCAGTTATTTATGGAACCTCCTCCGCCGAAGATAGGTCAATTTTATGTTTGTTTTCTGTCGAAATTCATTATTTTCAAAAGCTAACTCAGACATAGTGGTGGGGAATCATTCAAAGGATATTGGCCACCAAGATGACAGGTATATTAACTTAGTTGTGAACATTTCTCCATTTGCTGGGCGGATACGGTTTAACTTTAAGCTGTTTAGCCCCAGCTTAGAGTTGACCGATTCCGCCTAAACTTCCACAGTAGCTTTTGGGTGTCCACATGGCTTATAATGTTTGTATCATGCATAAATCTAACTTAAATTTCGTCAGGACGCCATTAACCGCTCATTCAATTATTTAGGGGGTTTGTTCAAATTTGTTGTTGTTGTTCAAAACTGACCAAAATTTTCACAATAAAAGTTATTAGCATGTATTAGCATACCAAAACAGATTGTATCAGAATGAATTTCATATGATTTTATGTTATGTGTTATTTATAAACAATAATTTTAGGCGTTTAAGGCGGTATACATGAGTTTAACAATGATTTCATTATGGCAAATCAAAAAATGCTTCTTAGCTTCCACGGTTCAATATGCTATCGTTCTATAGAACAAAGATACCAACCAGCTATTGAAAGTAAATTAATTCCAACTAGTGCTGGATATAGGGCCTCATACTTAAACTATCAGTACACACTTTGCCAAGTGTGCAAATGTTTGTCCATGTTTGTCACTCGAGAACTCAGAGGAGTTGCAAACTTGACCAAATAAAATTTGTTTTTACATACTTTTGCAATATATATTTTGCCGTATCTGCAAGTATTGGCTATTACAAAGTAAGACAAATATTTGCACAACAATGTTTTTGCAAATTTATTTGGTCAGTGCACACACGACAAATAAATTTGTGAAATATTTGCACATATGGCAGTGTACTGATAGCTTTATAGGATGAGCGGTGAATGAATTCCTAAACCTGTATTATTGGCATTCCATGTCATTCGTTACCGTTATTCTTTTTTCACATTCCAATTTTTTCCCTGCAAAAACAAATCTTGCGTCTAGCGCAAAAATTTGAGAAAAATATCGAGCAACCGATTGTTGACATGTTGAAATGCTGTTAAATGAGCGGTGAATGGCGACCTTACGGTACATATCATTTTTTTGTTTTTTACAGATTGGCATATTTCACACAAGAAAGAAGTACTGAAATATTTTTGAAATAATATGTGTTAGATTTTGATTGACGATCATGAAAAAGTGTATAATCATTAATCCTACTTAAAATTGAACATAAAATATCAATTAAAAAGAAAACTAGGTCTAATTTCCATAATTATTATGATAATTATACATAACATTAATTTGCATTTCCGGATACCCCGGTCACTATTGCCGGAACGCATGATTTATCGGGCAACATTCCGGCCTCTATTAAGAACCCTTCCACGTCGGAACTGTTAAATTGGTCGCTCAGATCGTCGGTGACCCGTACGAAATTGCCAATCATTTGGCCGCCCTTGTACACGAGCAAAGCCGGGACTCCGTTGGATTTGAAAAACGAACTGAGACCGGCCACCGAACTCATAAATCTGCAGAATTTTACATTCTTGTATTCCTGTGCGAGTTCCTCGAGAGATTTGTTCATGTTTTTGCAAGCCGTATCATAACGGTCGTAGATGTGGATGATGACCGTAACGGTTTTTTGCTCTTCATCCACTGATTTAAGGAATTCGTCTCCGTTTTGGATATCCGTCAGGGTACCGAAAGTGGGTAACTTCCCGGCCAAAGCTAGCATCTCGGCCATACGTTTCTTTTGATATTGCAGCAGAAAATCGTCACTCATTAGCTCGGCCAGTTCCTCATCTAACTGTTCCTGCTCTTTGGCTTTCTCATCTTCCGCAACGGTTCGCGAAGTTATGCTGAGTTTCTTAATTAGGTCCAACTTTTCGCGTTCCTGGCTTTCCTTCTTCTCCGTTTCTAGCTGTTTGAACCGTTGCCAATCCTTGATCACACCCTTCGGACCGGTGTTGGTGGTGCTTCCGGACCAGTGCGACTGTTCCATGATTTGGCTCTCCGGTATGAATTTGAGATCCGACCCAGATTTGCCCTTTGGCGCTGCATCTTTGGAGTCCACATCTTCATTGTCACTTTCACCCTCGCTGCTGCTGCAATAATACTGCAATTTTTCGCCGAGGATTTTATCTTCGAGTGTAGCCATTCTCTGATTTCAGTATATTCCTAATAGAAAACACAAATCTAAGATAAATTACTAATTAAATTATACGAAACACACCTTTCCAAGATAAGTTTGTTGTATTTGATGCTACTTTGTAAGCTGAGCAGAAACTGAATGCCACTCAAACTGCAGCTCGCAGAATGCACACATAAAATTCGAAGTGAGATAAAGGCAATCAACAATATTTAATTAGGATGAATGTTTTGCAACCTAAAGCAATTTTTTGATTTTTGTCCAATGATTTTTCTTTAAATGCGTCAAATTTTATCTAGTTTTTTTTATTGTTAGCGTTATGAAATTTGTGAATAAGCCAAGGTCAAGGTTCATTTATGGATCCAATTTTAAATTGAAGCATTGAAGTTTAAACACAGACTGTGGTTTAAATATGATATAGACGTTATTTTTTTAACATTCCAATGTTTCCTTGACCCGTTGTAAAGTGCAACTAACAGGTTATCGTTTATAATAAAGTTAAAATTACAAAATTACAAAATTATTGTCAGTGGGAATTTTATTCAAGATTTATAAGTTTTTATAACTTTGAATCACAACAAGGAACATTATAATACTATGTACTGAACGCGAGATTCTGATACATATTTATATAATCATGATCTCGAAAAATATTTTTTGAATTCGTGCAATCGTTTACCTTTTTTCCGCTCAAAGTCATTATGTAAATCTTACTGATGGATGACATCTCACTGATGATCATGACAGTTATAACTGTCATTGTTGATTATCATTATTCAGAGATGATGATAGCTGCACGGTGAATTAAAATCAACAAAATCCAACAATATTAGTATAAATACACGGTTGTTTGCGAATACTCTTTTATGTGTAAGAAAATACTCATTTTTAAATAGCACAAACATCTGTCAAAAAAAAAATGGGGGATTTCAGAAATACAAAACGGCTAAGGGCTCAGTCACATATTTCATAACGCTGAAAAGGCAATTTTTGACATCCACCCACCCCCTTGTAACGCTTTTTGTATTCTGCAAAATTTTGTATGAGCCGTAACACCAGCAGGACACTCACCCACCCCCTTTTAGCGTTATGAAATGTGTGAATAAGCCAAGGTCAAGGTTCATTTGGGTTCATTCACATATTTCATAACGCCGAAAATGGCTATTTTTGACACCCACCCACCCCCTCGTAACGAGTTTTGTATGAACATTTTACAAATTTTGTATGAACCGTAACATCTTGAAGACACCCACCCACCCCCTTTAGCGTTATGAAATTTATGAATAAGCCCTTTATGGACCAAATTTTCAAATTGAAGTTTAAATATGATATGGCCGTTATTTAAGCGGGAAAAATTGCTAAGGTAGTTGCAGTAACATGCTTTTTTGTGTTATAAAATAAAAACAATATTTCATTAAACATTTTAGGACCCTATTGGCGATGGTGAACACTAAATACAGCCAGTGATTTAACACGTAAGGGCTTGTTCATATATTTCATAACGCTAAAATGGGCCATTTTGGACACCCACCCCCTTGTGACGCTCTTTGTATTGATGTTTTTTATGTTTTTCTACGAACCGTAACATCGCAAGGGCGCCCACCCACCCCCTCCAGCTTTATGAAATTTGTGAATGGGCCCTAACTTGCAAGTAAGAATTCCACTAGCGCAGCGTTTGCAGCACTACTCGGATTCCACTTGATATGCTTACAATTCTCGCTCCAAGCAAACAAAACCGATGTCACAGAGTCACAGATTTCGTCATGGGTGGATCAATTTATATCCAGAAAAATAACAATTTGCATTATTTTGCGTGAAAATTTATTATATCAATTTACCTTGATTAAGGAACAATGCCCGATAGTAGATTTTTTCCACAGTATTGTCTTGGCTATGATGGTCTCAAAATTGTTCATGTTTTCATTACTTAAGCATTACTGAGGTACGGTAAAAAATTACAGTGTACGGCGAATCTGACCGATGTACAAGTTTTTGTTGAGTAGCAGTGATCGCCCCTTATTAGTTTTTATGAACTGCAGAACTGGCAGCACTGCTGCTAACGAACCATACACATCGAGTGTTGATGTGTCGTTTTTATGTTTACCTTTTTAGTTATAAGCGAACGGTTTCAATCGAAACATCGAATAAATGTTCAACTACACGTAGTACGAATTCGTCTTTTTCTTTTTGCGATTGTGCAATTTCACGAGATACCGGTAGTCGGCCAACAGGTAATGGGTCCAGTTGCGCGGCGCGAGTGAGAATTGCAGCGAATCGGAAAGAAATAAGAACATTTTTGTTGGTGGAATTATCGTGATCGAGCAAAATGGCAGAAGCGAAAATCCAGTTCGAGAGGCTGAACAACTTCAACTGGGCGAGTTGGAAGTTTCGGATGGAGCTGCTGCTAGTGAAAGATGATTTGTATGAGGTGGTGATGCTGCAAAAGCCAGCTGAAGTTCCTGCTGATTGGATGGTGAAGGATGGCAAAGCTAGAGCTGCAATCGGTTTGGCGTTGGACAACGATCAGCTGTGTCATGTCATGGGTGCAACTACGGCATATGAGATGTGGGAAGCGTTAAAAGGGTACCATGAGCGAGGATCACTCACAAACAAAATATATGTGTTTCGGAAGCTCTGTTCACTGAAGCTGGAGGAAGGTGGTAATATGGCCGAGCATTTGATGAAAGTTGCTGAGTTGGTGCACCGCCTAGTGGCTTTGGGTGAAGGGCTCCAAGAACATTGGATTGTGGCGATTATTTTGTCAAGCCTGCCGACAAGTTATGATGCGCTCATAACAGCGTTAGAAAGTCGTCCGGTGGCAGATTTGAAACAGGATTACGTGAAGGGTAAGCTGCTTGACGAGTGGAAGCGGAAGTATGAAAATGTGAATCCCGACACAGCGTTGAAAGTTTCATCCCAAGGCCGCAATGAATTTCGCACGTCCCGCGCAAAAAGTGAATGTGATTCCGTCGATATGCAGAAGAAGAGGTGCTATTGTTGCCAGAAATTGGGACATTTCTGGAGAAATTGCCCCAAATTAAATGTGAGTGATGATAACGAAGAAGAAGAAGAAGAAGCAAAGGTGTCGACGGTGCGCACGAAGGCAAGGCAGTTTACTCACAACGATCGCAATGTTTGTTTTGCTGCTACTGGAGGCAAAGAACGCAAAGTTAAGAAATCGACAGCTGAAGATTGGTGCTTGGACTCTGGTTGCTTGATGCATTTGACTGGAAGGGCGGAGCTTCTCGATGGATTAGTGGCCTGTAAGAGAAAAATAGTTTTGGCAGACGGTAGGAAAATTTTTGCAAGAGCAATGGGTACAGGAAGATTGACAGTTTATAGAGGCAAAGAAAAACGAGTGATTCCGGTAGAAAATGTGCTGTTTGTGCCCGGACTGGTAGGCAATTTGTTGTCCGTTAGCCGAATCGTGGATAAAGGATTCAGTGTGAGCTTTGAATCAAAAGAGTGCCTGATCATGAAAGAAGACAATGTAGTAGCGGTAGCTAAAAAGAAGAATGGATTGTATGTTGTGCGTTAGAATTGATTGGTAGTAAGAGCGGGAATGTTATCCAGAGAGATGTAGCATGGAAAGGAGGAGACAAGTGGCAGGAGGAGGAGTAGAATGATGTTTGTGGATATATGTGATAGAATGGTTGTGCTTGTTGACATGAAATAGAATATAAGATAGAAGAGTGACGGGGCTCACACTGAGGAGGAGTGTTGAGTAGCAGTGATCGCCCCTTATTAGTTTTTATGAACTGCAGAACTGGCAGCACTGCTGCTAACGAACCATACACATCGAGTGTTGATGTGTCGTTTTTATGTTTACCTTTTTAGTTATAAGCGAACGGTTTCAATCGAAACATCGAATAAATGTTCAACTACACGTAGTACGAATTCGTCTTTTTCTTTTTGCGATTGTGCAATTTCACGAGATACCGGTAGTCGGCCAACAGTTTTTCGGTAAATAAATCGACGATTTCGGTAAAAACAGGCAAATATGTTTTTGAATTTCTAGTTTTTTGAAGTTTGTTCGGTAAAACTTGTTCAAAATACCGAAACTTCAGTTATATATTCATTTACAGTATGTTTTCGGTAAGAAGAATTACCGAATAAAGCGAAGTATGCACTTCAACAGAAAAGTAATCGCCTATCTCGATGCATGGGAAATTTCTTGCAAGAAATGCTCAAGAAAAGCATTTTTCTTTGATCGCAGTACGCAGTTGAAAAGAAATGTCAATTCAAATGGAGCTCACTGTATCAATATTCTTAACCATTTTTTGAGCAGAAATTTTTACTTTTCTTGAGCGGAATAGCATAGCTTAACGAAAGAAAATCTAGCTGTGTATAACCGACTTCTTGAAGATTATTTATCTGCATGCATATGTAATTTCACTATTCCAATATGAATATTTAATAAAACCACTACAGCATATATTTGTATAATCATATTTTCTGTTAATTTTATCAAAATAATAATTGAAAATCAACATGGGTATTGGGAGTCTACCTGTTTATGGGTGAAGCCCACTCTACCCATTAGCCTCTCGGATAAAAAATACAATACAAAAACAATATAACGTATTGTAACAGTACCATTCAATATATTGGAAATACAATACAGTATATTGTAAAATGGCAATACAATTACAGTACAATATATTGTTTTGAACAGTTCACTGTATGGTGTATGAGATTTTTGCAATATAATGTATGGGTGGTTAAGTATCGTAATAATACAAATATAGATTTTTTCTCATACAAACATTTTGAAAATACAATACGATATATTGCTCTTGTATTGTCTTGATTAGCAATTCGTGTATTGTTGTACAATAACAACAACAATTTAACGAACTGTATCATGGTTGCATTCGTCGTTACAGCTAATGTCAAGTGACTTCTAAAAAACTACTTATTTTTACTTTTTGAATATTTTTCACCCAACATTTCTTGCTTCCTGAACTTGTTTTGTTTATTTCTTCCAGCAAAGCTACATAGAAAAGAGCAACAGTTGTTTTACGCGAAAATAGAAATTTGACCAAAATTGTAAGGTATAAAACCAATTAAAAACAATACAATGTTTTGTTACAATATATTCTATTGTTTTTGAATTGTAAATCCAAACAAGAATAATATTGCTTCGACATTCAATTACAATACGCTGTATTGTATCCAATACGTTATATTGTACATTAATGGTTTATTCCATTCACTGAATGATACGTTTTTATCCGGGCTGGGACACGGTTATATGAAAAATTTAGATGCTCGCTCCAGTCCACTTTTTGATGGATTGCATTTAGGCCCCATAACAACTGTGCGAAATTTCAGCTCGACGGAGAAACTATATTTTAGCGCCAGCCGTTCAAAGTTTGTATGGGATTTACTATGGGAAAACTTAGTTTTGCAAAGAAAAAACGCTAGAGGTCACCCATTGACCTCTATAAAAATTCTGAACACATATCATGATAGGTATTCCTACGATGAACAACATTGCCGCAAAGCAATCCGATGCTTGTGAAAAAAGTTATTAAGCATAGACTATTTTGGAATTTTGCCCGATTTTGTTATTATTGTTATTCCTTTACGTGTTAATCAACGACGCCTTGCCAATAGGTTTTCATTGAATAACTTTTTCCACAAGTGTCGGATTGTTTCGCGGTATTTGATACATCCCGATCAACCAGTCTTCATGATTCTTTATAGATCTTTGACCAACGATGGCGATCGCTAACGATTCAAAACAAATCGATATCAATCGCTATCGAAAATCATTGACTGGTTGACCGGGATGCGTACCTTTTTTGTAATCCGCTTCTTGTTCAACAGCTGATTCACGGAACTGGGAAGCACAGACCCATCGGTGCTTCGACATAGACTGGCCATTCGTTGTACAACTTGACGCTCGTATCCTCTGATTGACCTCCGGCTGTACTTAGTTAGCACCGCTACTTGAGTGCCGTATATCATGGCTGGGGCTATTACAGATTCATACATGATGCGACCTAACTACCAAGAAGGTCGATATTTCCTCAAAAAATCAATGATGACTTGAGAAATACGGACAGCATTCCGACAACGTGTGCGAACTGTCTTAGGTCGTTCTAAACGCGCAGTGATGTAGATACCCAGATATCGCACTGGATCAGTGGTCTTGTAAACGCGTCCATCAATCTCAACCTCCTCTACCGCTTCTCCTGTTGGTTCTCTTATCAGCACCTTACATTTCGACTCGTTTAAGTTAAGGCCTACATACGACAAGAACTCCTTTATTTTCGCCAAAATAAGCTCTAAGTCCTCAAGGCGCTCCACAACTATGATGATGTCATCCGCAAAGGCCAAAATTAATGGAAGTGTTAATCGTCCTTCTTGGTTCAGGCGCAATCCGTCCACCTCATCGGCCACAGATTCCAGTACAGCCTCCATCAACAGATTGAATAGAAAGGGTGATAACGGACATCCCTGCTTGATCCCCCTAGTACGCTGGAATGGCCTGGTAAGCTGCCCCCTCCACAATACTTGCTGCTGCTCTTCCTTCAAGCATTCTATGATGCGGTTGATCAACGGTATTGATACACCTTTACCTAAGACATACAATAATAGTACCAAATTGTCAATAAGATAAATAATAAGGTGTTACTTACCTCGCAGAATGGAAGGTAGTGCGTCTAAAGATACTCGATCGAATGCCTTTTCGATGTCAAGGGACATCAATATAGTCGACTTTCCCCCATTCCAACGCTCCTGTAATATACGCTGCAGTACGTGCAGGTGATCAATCGTAGATCTCCCAGGAAGGAACGCAGCCTGATGATACCCTATGGGTGGAATCGAGCATTGCAATTTGTCTAAGAGCCAAATAGCGTAAACTTTGTAAGCTGTACAGCTTAGACATATCCGACGGTAGTCATCTGTACTTTTCGGACTTCGTATTTTGGGGATTGGTACCACGAGCACATGTTTCCAGTCAGCCGGAAGAGCATTCTCAGTCCACACTTAGGGTTGTCGCAAAATCTCAATTAATCGATTAGTTGGTAATCGATTACAGTCCAAGAATATCGATTATCGATAACGATTAATCGACTAGTATTTTTCGATTAATCGAATTAATCGACATTTTTTCTGTAAATATGAGTTCTTACTGCTATAAGGTACACCGGAGTAGGCTAAAACGGGTGGGGCAAAATGAAATACTAAGTTTTAAACATGATGACAATAAGTGTTAGCAGGTTTTTCGTTCCTTAAAGTTGGTTTCATTTGTTAGCACAATATTTCTGTAGTAAAATTTTAAATGATTACGAAATTTTACATTTCATGTAATCCCAGCCGTTTCAACTTGCCCGAAATTTAATTGAAAAACAGTTTTAAAAATAGCTCCCAATAGGAAAAATTCTTGTGAATTCGGATGGACATGCACGATAAAATTCTTTCAAAATTTAATAGAATTTATCCAATTTTCGAAGCATGAAGCTGAGGTTCATGGCTTAGTAAATTGTTTCTTCAAGTTATTTTTTTTTAAATCAAGATGAATTTAAGTATGTTATCAGTATACTATTTAGTATATTAGTATTTCGTTGAACCAACGGCCTACACTTATAATTCTGAAGCTTATCATTTCCTTTCCTATTGTTCATGATTTCCATTAAGGAAATGAAAAAAAAAAACATAGACTGACCCATTTATGCAGAACATACATGAACGAGAATAATAAGATCGAACTTCCATTGAAATTTGTAATATTCTTATTCATGGTAAATTGTAGGGAATAACTTAAAGAATTTGTAAAACAATTCGTATTTATCAGAAGCACTAAAAATGTTTACGGAATTGTTACAAAATTCTAAGGATATTTTGAAATGAGTTTCTACCCGATTCGTTCTTCAAGAAATTTTAATATCTAATATCTTAATACCGATATTCAGTTTTCTCAGGTAAGCTCTGTTTAGGTTACTTCAGAGTTTTCTACCTTCTGAATATTTGTTTCACAATTCTGCAAGGAGGAGAACGGTAAAGATAAATAGAATTTTTACTATTAATCTATGCGTTTGCTTTTTTTTACATTATAACCTAGCTATCCCGGTATACTCCACGTTTATGGGCGTTTATTCTACAAATTATAACACACAATTTCCTAAAGTTATCTATAAAGTTTATGGAATTTCCCCTCGCATGCGTCTGAGTTCTGGACAAATGCATCAGTGAAAAAAAAATACAAATCCGTTGACCCGCTCTCATGTCAACTCTTGACTAGGACTGGTATACTGCCCAGAACTACATATTTGTCACTTTCGACAATTTTGACAATTTCGAGTTAATACCGTGGAGAGTCATCAAAATCTGTGAGATTGTTCTAGAAAATTCGATAAAAAATACCAATTTGTTTGCCAGTTGTAATCGCATAACAGTCAAAAATAAATATACATGAGCCTCGTAATGTTGTAGCAATGAAATTTCTATCAGAATTATTTTCTGACTATTCTCCCAATATGCAATATTGTCTATACAAAATGTCAATCTCAAGTAAGCACTTTTGAGTTCATGGTAATTTAAAAAAAATTACTTTCTTCCCATACTCAGTGCCGGATTTTGGCTTCGGGGGGCCCGGGTCAGATCACAAAAATCAGCACGTTTTGGGATTCCACAATCCAATTTGAATTTGAGTTTTAAACGAGATGGTCGGTCCAAACACACGAGGGGCCCAAAATCAAAGTAGTATCAGACATTGTCGTTTGTGAGCTATATAAATTTAAAAAATCGACTGTTTTTTAGATTTTCAAAATGTTTTAAGGTGATTTTTGCGACCAAAGAGAAAAATATAATCATTCGTAGGAGATTGGCTCGTTTTTTAGCTTCAACATTATTTGTATAAAGTGAAGAATTGCTGAAATTATTCAAAGTCGTTTTCTCCAAAGCTCCTTTTGATTCTATTTAGTACAAGCTTCCAATTCTCTTGAGTTACCGTATTCTCTAAAAAATAAAGTAGTTACAGTACTAGCAAAAATATAGTATACGAGGCTGATTGACCTGAAATTTGAACTACATGTTGAAAATAACTTCAATAAGATTTCTAAATATATCATCATATTCTGTACAAAAGTGTCT
Source organism: Aedes aegypti (assembly GCF_002204515.2). Classification (NCBI taxonomy): domain Eukaryota; kingdom Metazoa; phylum Arthropoda; class Insecta; order Diptera; family Culicidae; genus Aedes; species Aedes aegypti. The sequence goes on along the minus strand of NC_035108.1, from coordinate 232,004,543 downwards.
AAGTTTTTAAACTCCACCCATTTTGACAAAAATGTGAAAAATTTTATTTCTTAAATATTTTGAAAACAGAAAACATGTCTTTTGCTAAATGCCCACATTTAAAAAATATTCATCTTCGAAAATTTTGTTACTTTTCTCAAAATAGTATTTTTAAAAGCCTACAAAATCTTGAAAAGAAAATTATAAATTTCCTATGAATCAAATTCCAAGTTTTTTATGAAATGTAGTTCAATTTTCAGATCAATCGGTTCATTAGAAGCTGTTATACAGTTCCCTAAACTTGACCATTTTTGTATGAAAATCGGTCTTCATGTACTTTATTGTTGGCAGTACTGTGTATTCTATTAATTATATTAAAATTTTACACAGTAAATTTAAGCCTTTACTGAATTCAAAGAAAACTTCATCAACAATGGAATATAAAATAGATAAATATTAAAAAATAATGACTACCGCGTCACAAAATAATTTCCCTTAACGTCCCTAGTTTTTTTTAGAATTGCAAATATGTTAAAATTTTAATGTTCTGATAGGAACCGGATAAACTCTTTGATTGAAGAGCAGTGCTTTACTGCCCATAAACGCATAACTGTCCCATGTGAATAGGAAAACCAGCAAACATGAGACAGACATGCATTTATGGGCAGTTTACAGGTTTAGCCGTATTTTTAAGATCATGCAAAAACGTTAAGCGCTTTTTAAATTCAAATATTTTTTTAATACTAACTACAGAAGAATCAAATTTTGGCTTAATATTCATGATTTTTTTTGTAATATATTGAAGGATAATAATTGACCAATCCATACTATATTAGGTAAAGAAAAAATAAATAACTTTAGTATTGGAAAGTTGACTATAGAATGAATGACTTTAGAAAGAACGTTAGATTTCTTTGTCCAAATGTCTAAAGAGAAAATATTGTAAGGTATTTCAAAATGTTTTTTGTTCTTTATTTTGATCCCTCGGGGGCCCCCTTCATCGGGGGCGCGGGGCATTTGCCCCCTTGGCACCCCCCCCCCCCCAAAATCTGGGCTTGCATACTACCATAAAATCCATACTTGGTGTTCCATTCATTTAATGCCTACTTTTGTCGAATGTTACAAATATGCAGTTATGGGCAGCTAGGACTGGAACTTTTAAGTTTTTTCCTGAAAAAAAGACACCAAACTGGAACCAGGAAAAAAAACAATGAGAAACCAAACAAAAGTTAAGAAAACAAAGAGAAACTTAGCAGGAAATAGAGGATATAAGATCGATGTATAAGAAGAAGAAGAAGAAGAGATCGATTAACCATAAGATCTGACCAGAAATTTCTATGAAGTTTTTTTTTAGATTATTTTTTTATTATTTTCTCGCGACATTACCATAAGTGTTACTTTTCGTATTACTGTATGCATTATGTCATGATTCTCACTAGGAATTTCATCTGAATATAATTAAAATTTCCCAGTCTATTTTCTTAGTATGTCACCAGAGAAACGTCAAGGATGTTTTTCAGAAATTATTAGTGTATGAAAAACTTAATTTAGTACTATACCATTTAATTCCACTAGCGTTTGTACCCTTTGACAGATACGCGTATTTCGACCTCAACTGTAACGCCGTCTTCAGTGTCATGTACTAGACTCGACTTGGAAATTGTTGGATTATTTTACGAAATAAATCTGGGAGTAAATTCTAAAGAGAATTTTAATGATGAAAGCTAGACACACGGAAAATAGTCACATTGAATGGTACGAGGCGACCTTAACATGACATATGTAAACACAGCTTTGATAATTTTTTTGTTATGCATAACAAATTTTAATTGTTTCCCTGTGTGCGACGCTTCGTATTGGTATACTAGCTCGCTTTAAATTATTTGGAAAAGAAATACAATTTTTTGATGTGCAGTTTTTTTTAATTAACAGGAAATCGTAGCTAGACGGTAGTTTAAAAATAAATTTCTTGATACTTTTGACCCGTGAAAATGTCCAGGCAAAACTGCTGGAGAAATCTTCAAGGAAAATTCCTGAGGAAATGTTGGATAAATTTCTAGAATTTAATCCTTTAAGAATTCATTTAAAAAATTTAATAAAAAAAGGCAGAATTCTTGAAGTAAGACCTAGTTATTTCCCCTTTTCCTCAGGAAACCTGGATATTATTTTTTGTTGGTCCTTTGTTAAGGTTATGTATTAAACAAAAGGTTATGTATTAAACAAAAATTTCACATCATGCATTGAAGGCGAAAATGGCCATTGGCTTTGAAACAATTGCAGCAGGAATTCTACCAGATACTTTTTTTAGGAATTCCACCAGGGATGCTACCGACAGGATTTTTTTTAGGGATTTCTCCCGTAATTTCATCATCATTCGTGCTTCCAAAGATTCCTCCATGCATTTGTCCCAGATATTTCCCTCAGGCTCCTTCAGGATTTTTTACGGTAATTTCTCCCAGAATTTTTCTCAAGAGTCCTCACGGAATTCCCTTAAAAAAATTCTCACAAGGATTCTTTCAGGGAGTTCTCTAGAAAATTTCATGAGATTCTTCCAGCAAAACTACCAAGGAGTCCACATGAAACCCCTCCAGAGATGCCTTCATGAATACTTCAAGAAATTTTGCTTCAGAAATTCTCAGTAGATTTTTTCAGTTTTTTCCTTCGCGATTTTTTTTTCAAAAAGTCTGCCAAAGATTCCCCTAGGCATTTTGTGTCAAAGGTTTCTTAACCCCTATACGAGCAGCTTCAATATTTTGCCATGAAGAAATATTGAAATCGCTATAACTTTTTTGTTCCTCAATAGGGAAAGTGTACCGGTATTCGCCATGTACCAGTTATTCGCCACCCCGGATTATATACTGTTTTACGATATATATGGTTGCCAATTGTATAGTGCTCGCTTAATTGCTTTAAGATGATACGGAAACATTCTTGGAAACCGCAAAAATTTCTCAGAAAATAATAGAAAAAAAAAACATTTTCCTTAAAATTTTTGCTCCTTTGCACCTATTTTTCGCCATGGTGTTCCTGATTCGCCACCCTCCATAAGAAATCAACGTAGGTGGCGAATTCAGGAACCAAAATTAAAATCGTGGCGAATACTGGTGCGAGTGGTCCAGTATTCGCCACCCCCATTTTTAATACAAAAACAAAGTTTCTGATAAGTTTTTATATTTTCCCTGCTGAGCATGGATTGAAAGCTTTCGTTTGATGTATTGACAATAACCAAAGGTCGTTTGATTTATTTATAAACAATATTTTTCTAAAAACTGGTACATTTCCCCTATATTTGCACTACCACAAGTTCTCAAAAATCTCTTCATTTTAATAATCTGTATTTGTTTTGATCATTGGTCATCTGAATCCGGAGATATTCCAAAATTCTTTGGGGGACCGACGCGTAGCCAATTACCCACGTTATATCTTTACAGATTTTTCTAATGTTCTATTATTGGCTTTTCAAAACTATACTTTGACGAGAGTCTGTTGTGAAAAAATGAAACAAAACGATGCAACCGTTTTTTGAGTAATAAGCTTTTATGCTTTGGTACAACTGCGGCCGTAACAAGATCTTGAAAACTTAAAAAACATAATATTGTAGTTTTGGACTTATCGAAGGGAACTCAACCGATTTGAATGATTTTTTCAGTGAAGCTCTTTATTACCTGACACTGTATAGCCCGCATTTTTTTTATAAATCGAATAAAAACAAAATAGCGGCCTAAGAAATTCCCCCAAGAAATACCGGATTATATTCAAAACTAGATAACCAATGACCGACACAAAATCCAAAAATAGAAAAGTTTGTTGAGAATATGTGAAAAAAGATGCAAAAATATCGAGAACCAAAACAGTTATCGCAATTTGAATATTGTTTTTTGGTGATAAGATGAAGCTGCCGGTAGAGAAATTAAGAATTATACTTGGAATTATACGAGTCGTTTCTGTTTTGCTGCTACAGTTTTTCTTCTTAGGATTTTACTATGAATTTATTTTGAGATTCCTCTAAAAATTCCTGAAAGTATTTAGATAATTCATTCATGGATTCCTTTATAAATGGCTCTAGTACAACTTTTAGGGATTGCTTATGGGTCTTCTTCTGAAATTTCTTAAGAGATGGCTGCAAGTATTTTGTTTCAAATTCTTCTAGGGATTCCTTCAAGAATTCTTTTAGAAATTTGTTTAGGGATTTCTCCAACCATTGCTTCAAAAACATCACTTGGCTCCTCCGAAACATTTTCCTGTGGTTCTATCAAGAGTTCCTCCAGGAATTTCTTCAGAGTTTCAAAAAAAAATCTCTTTGAGGTTCTTGAAGAATTCCTCCAAAAAAATCCTAGGAATTTCCTTTATAAATTTATCCGGTGATTCCTCTACGACTTATTCTAGGATATGTTCCAGATTTTTTTCAAGGGATTCTACCCGTTTTTTACAATAATTTCTCCTAAAATCGGCCAGAATTTCCTCATGTTTTATATTTCAGTAATCCCTTATTTGTTCTTACAAGATTTCCATGAAGTCTACCGATAATTTCTCAACAAATTCATCCTGAAATTCCTTCCAGGGTTTCTTTAGTAAAACCAACAAGTATTATTCCTGAAATTTTTTGCAGAATACCTGTAAAAACTCATCAGTTAGGATGTATCAATGTACATCTGAAAACTCCTCCTGGAATTGACAATTTTTTTCTTTCGGAATTTCTCCACTTATTTCTCCTGGGTTTTCTTCAAAAATTTCCTCCAGATTGTTTCCTGGAATTCTTTCAGGAAATACTCCAAGAATTTCTCCAAGAAATCCGAGGAAAAGTGTTTATGCCCTGTTTGAAATCGCTGAAGAAATCTCTTGGTAACGTCTGGAGGAATTTCTGAAGGAATTCTCGCTGGAATCCTGATAGGATTTTTTGGGGGAATCCCTTGAACAATTCCTAGAAAAATCAGGAGGAATCTGTGGACGACTCCTGGTGAAATTCTTGGATCATTTTCTGTAAGGATTCTTAGGGCAAATACTACAGGTGCACATAGAGGACGTTGTGTACGGTCTCATGAGGGTTTTCTTGTAGTGTCTTGCATAGGAATCCTAGATGGAAGTGATAGAGAAATATTTTGGAATGTTTTTGGGAAACGCTAGAGATTATTTCGACAGTTTTTTTTTATTTATTTTGTTAAATGCCTGGAGGAATAGCCTTGAAAATAATGCCTGAAGAAGTCTTGAAATGAATTTCGAGACAATCTCTACCAACTTCCTGAATAAATTCCAAGAATCCTTTGAAAAAATGCTTGGACGAATCACGAAATAATTTGGGAAGGAATCCATAAAGGAATTTCTGAAGCAATTCCTGAAAAAAAATGAAGGAATCTCATATTTGAGCTTCATGTTGAATTCCTAGCGACATCTACATAGATTACACAACTATAAATATTCCTATCTGTACCGATTCCATGATTCTAGTTATTGATCGCAGGTTTTACTTTTTTTTTACTTTTGTATAAAAATAATATAAATTTCGTTCTATCTTCGTGTTTTGTCATAAAATGAAGAATTCGGAAATAACCTATTTAATATTTGCTATGGTATGACGTCTTTCTGAGTGTGGATAAAAATCATAGATTTGAGCTGACGAATGATGGTAAAACATGATGTTCACGAATTGTCCACACAATGATCTACCAGAATCGATATCACATGACCAATACCACTTCCTTGTGTACAGCATGATCAAATTTACAAAAACTGTTCAGAACTCTATTCTAGGGTCTCATACCTTTTCATTAGAGTGTAAAAAAAATTAAATTAGGTTCAAAAGTTAATTTTTGAGAGCGTTTAAAAGCATTATAGCGCCGCTCACCGAGGTCACTGAAAGATTATTGCAGCATGGATATGATCGCTTTCCAAAGTTAGTTTTCTTAAGTAAGGAAATATCAGAACTATCTCTTTTTTAGTGCCAATGTACAAAGAAAAAACAAGAGTTTTTTTTTTTTATAAATTCAATGTAAACATTCGTTTAAAAATGTGGGAAAATCTCAAGAGATACTTTAGGAAGATCAAGAAAGCGCTGAATGTGGAATCTTTCCAAAAGTGAATGAAGGAAATTGAGCAGAATATTTTTCTCTTCTCCCTGTAAAGTGTAAAACATGGAAACGGTAGTAAAAATTTGTGGCATATGCAATGACATAATGACCCATGGCCATTTAATTGATTGACAATATACTGTTGTGAATCGCAAGTGAGTTCCATTCAAACGAATACTAAAAAAAAGTTCAGGAGATTGACACATGTTTGGATATCAATGAAACTTTCACATTTTGCTTATCATTCTGATACCTTTTGAGAGAAATATTAGGATGATCAAAATACTGTTAATTTTTGTATAACACGTTACAAAACTATGCAGTGGGACTGTAATGAGGTCACATTTCATTATAGGATAATTCGACTTGGTATTTTTTTTACAAATTTTACCGAACAAATTATGCAGTCTCGTTAGTGTAGCTGAAAGGTCATAAATAATATAATATAATAATAATAATATAATAATAATAATATAATAATAGGAATATTTCATTTTCATTTTGCAGCGTTTGGTGGGGCAATGAGAGCGCAAGTCAGTCCAAAGCCGGGGGAAGGGATAGGTAATGGCCGTAATAGTCTATGCGGACCACTTAAACACCATCGGAAAGGATAAGAAGGGTTGGGGTAGGGTATAGGGAATTGGAGAAGACTTGACACAGTAATGCGATTAATGCTGCAAAATGTAAATGTGCTGAAAGCAATTTAATTTGAGTTTTGAAGTTTGATTTGACTTATTAAAATTCCAGATAGATCGGCCATTGTACACGTAAGAAAGAGTATGCTGATCGCTTTCTAGAAATTTTATAAACAACAAAATAATAACAATATGAGAGTGATGCTAAGGGCTGCTGATGGCACGATGCGACGCTTTAGGAGATTTTGATACTGATTGAACATTACTATAAAGAACGCAGTTCAATCGATGGTGATAACTTTACAAACTTTATCTGTTTTTGCACTGATTGACGATGCTGATTTATATAAAAATATTTGATATTATTAGTTCATTTGTTTGTGTGATCTATGATTAATAATGAAAAATTTTACATACCCTTGATGATAATACTTCCCTGACCAGAAATATTCTATTTTGAGCATCCGTTTCGAAGCTATTCAATCCAGGTATCCATGTACTGCTTTCAATCCTGAAATTATTCTTATTGTGCATGCTCATGCATTATATTAGTGATACTTATAATCATGCAACAGATAAGAAGGAGAGAAAAAAGAGAATATAGGAACAGTGATTAGTAATGAGTTAATTATGTAGTTTTGTTAGAATTATAAACAATTAAACAGTAGTAACGAATAGCTTACAAAAACTTTGCAGCATAGCTGAGCCTTTCGGATCGTAAGACCGATGTATAAAAATAATTTGTTTCGAAATTGTCCGCGTGGTCTTCTAGTGCCCCTATTAGATAAGAATCAGTCATAGACATACATACATACATAGACACACATAGCTGATGTGGCTTTTCTAATAGGTAGTTCTTTCACTCATTGATTGTCTTCAAAACCTTGTCAAGTATAGAAAATTGATTTTATTTCATTTATTACTACATTGAAGCTACGTTGTACTTATTAAGTATTAGGTATTATTTTATGTTTTTATCACTATTGATATTATCAAGGCCAGAATTCCCAGTGAGTGAAGAATTTTATAGTACTAGAACACCATAGAAGATCGCTAAACATTACCTAATCATGGAACGGCTTTTTGCTCTATTATTTTAGGTAGATGCTATTGATCACCCTTTGCACGCGCCCTGTTGGTTTTCGAAAACCTCGTAGAAGATTACAAACCGTCAATGGCATTCCCAATTACTACCCCACATTGCACATTCAAGGGTCTGATTGTGCTCCTAACCCACCCTCAGTCTGTAATCTTCTCGCCAGTTTGAAATTATATTTTCCCGAAGTGAAAGTAATTTTGATGAGTGATAGCGCAGTGCAGCCCAACTGCATAGTACAGTAGTTTAACCAGAATCTTTAGGTCAGAAGATAAAATCTAAATGTTGTAATAAAGAGGTTGCCATTGCTTTGTGTTGAAGAGCTAGTCCGCTAAGACCACGCAGATCCTAGCGAGGCTAGCCCGTCCACATCCGATTGCAAATCATAAAGAAATACAATACAGTAGATGTTTCCTTCAACTGGGCAGCTAACTGACTGATACCTCAATCAGCAGCTGCAACTCTCTTTATTCAAACCAGGTATACATTTACAATTCAATATCCTACACAAATATCATACCTCTCTCAACGAACATCCACACTTTTACCTACGACGACGCATGCTTCTCAACCGACGATTCTTCTACCTGAGGTGCGACACTACCTTTATTCCAACACTCCTCCTTAGGGTCGCAACCTCTACTCACGATCGTCTCCTCCTGTCTCGAAACTCCTCCTCGTTCCGAACTTCGTACATGCTCCGTCCTCCATCCGAGCTCCTCCTGACTTCGTTCCTGTCCACGAGCTCCTTTGACCAGCCAGCTGCCATCCAGTGGCCTGTATCGCCTACGATCCCGATAGATTCCGTCCTCCGTTGCGGCCAATCCATCCAGCCTGAGGATTCCGTGCTGCGCCACGCGGCTTATGCGGCCAATCCTCCTCCAGAACGATACATGCTGTAAGAACACGTTCCTGGGCCCATAACCTGTTGAAGAGCTAGTCCGCTAAGACCACGCAGATCCTAGCGAGGCTAGCCCGTCCACATCCGATTGCAAATCATAAAGAAATACAATACAGTAGATGTTTCCTTCAACTGGGCAGCTAACTGACTGATACCTCAATCAGCAGCTGCAACTCTCTTTATTCAAACCAGGTATACATTTACAATTCAATATCCTACACAAATATCATACCTCTCTCAACGAACATCCACACTTTTACCTACGACGACGCATGCTTCTCAACCGACGATTCTTCTACCTGAGGTGCGACACTACCTTTATTCCAACACTTTGAAATTCACCCAACATCTAATCAAAACTACTAACAACAGCGATCAGTTATCAAAATTCATCGCTCCCTGGAAAATATAATTCCAAGCCCAGGGAATAATAATATAATAACAGGAATATATGTTCAAAACATGTATAAACTAAAATTGGACAAAAAATCAAATGGGACTGCCTTGCGATTCACGGCAGTATAGCAATATAGGACTGTGTTTGGAAAACTGGTTTGCTGGTTTGCTACTGACAAGAAAAGGAATCGCTTATCTCGATACGAGGAGAATAACTTCCCAGAAATGACCAGGAATTTACATTTCTCTGATCGCAGTACGCAGTCGGTGAGAAATGTAATTTCAAATGGGACTCTCTGTAGGAAATTTCTTGACCCATTCAGTAAAGAAACTTCTTTACTTTTCTTGAGTGAAACAGCATACTTAGCTTTACACAACACAGTGTTACAATAAAACATAATCGTTGTTTGAATTGGTCATTTTATTTTGGAAAAATCGTCAAATAATCGAAGTCAATTAATCGATTATCTCGATTAATAGGTGAGTCAGCTATCGATGAAAAATTAATCGATTAGTGAGTCGATTAATCGATTAATCGAAATAATCGATTAATTTGCGACAACCCTATCCACACTCTTACCAAAAGAGTGTGAAGCTCAGAGAGGGTACGATCGTCACAGTACTTAAAGAACTCCGAACTTAGAGAGTCAACTCCAGGCGATTTACCGTTCTTCATTCTGGAAACAATTTCTTGAACCTCTCGCAGAGTCGGCGGATTAGGTAATACAGAGTCGTGAGGCTCAGGCAACAAAACCGGAAGATGGGAAGCAGTAGTGTCGGCCGAAATCCAGTCGCTCAAACGAATGCTAGTAGGTGGAGCCCGGTACGTCTTCTTTTTGGTAAACTTCTTCAAATATCGATACGTACGGTTGATTCGCTGGTCGGCCGGAAACTGATGTAAGTTTTCGAAGAAATTCTCAATTTCTCTTTCCTCGTATTCGCGAATACTCCTCTGTAACACCTCCCTAGCTTCAACAAGCTTATGCTGCCACTTAGGATGGTCAGATCTATTCACCCAAAACAGACTTTTCTGTACTTCAGCAAAAGCTTTACGACAACGCTTATCTGAAGGAATCGATGAAGACTTGGATAGGACTACAGCCGCTGAGCTCTTGACTTTGTCTCTGAAACTTTCCCAGTTCTGGTCCAAACTATTTTGAGAATCGAGTATCACAAACTTGGTTTCAAGCTGCTCGTGATATTTCTTCTGCACTTCTGGTAGTCTCAGTAATGCAGCCTCCAAGGTGTTCTGTTTTTTCGATCTAGGATTTACGTTGAGTCGAGTAGGAGATGGTGGCTTTAAATGATTCTCCACAATGCTACACAAGAGAAGTTTGTGGTCAGTGGAAAAGCTAGAAGGCACCAAAGCACGTAGACGCTTGAGATATAATCCCGACTGCAGATGAGTCAGAAGATGATCCACTTGGCTACGTGACTTTCCGTTTGTCCAAGTCCACCTAAATCCCTCATTTGAATTAGTCTGCGTGGACCGTACAGCGAGGTTGTTTAAACTCAAAAACATTCTCATCTGTATACCATTGCTATTGAATTCGTTATGCCCAGCAAATCGTCCAATCAGTTTAGATTCCTCGGTCGTTAGGTTAGTGCATGACAAATGGCTATTGAAATCTCCGGCCAACAGAAGGGTACGACTATCTACCAACTCTCCAACAACCACACCCAAGTCAGCAAAGAATCGATCCGCATCATAATTGGGCCCATGAACATTTATGATATTCAAAGTACGGAATGATGACTGTACCTGGAATATACTGAATCAGATGGACTAATCGCTCTGGTTTTAACATATACATACCTGATAGAGAATCTCGGCGTGCTGAATACTGGGCTTAGAGCAAAGGCTGTTTCTAATCTCGGCATTCAATCCATGACGAATCAAAATTGCTAATCCTCGCTTTCGGTTTGTATTAGAAGATTCCCCCACATACCACCGAAAATTCGATGTGGCAACATGCATGCAGTCAAGATTCACTTCTTGGAGTGCTGCTATATGAACGCCATGGCATAGCAATAGACCATCTATAGACTCACGCTTATCTTCCCTTCTACACCCATTGACATTCAGTGATGCAAACCGCAGGCCTTGCTTTGGATCCACCTTGATCACCGAAGGTTCGGTAAGCTGTGAATCAGTGGCCTCCTTTCGAGCAGCCCTCTGGGCAACAGTCATATGGTCGGATGAAGCTGGAGATCTTGCAGTTCGACAAATGTCAGGAGCACAAAAAATACTACCGTAAGTAGGCACAGCTTGACTGAAATCAGCAACTATATGCACATTAATCGTAGCATGGCCTACTGTGGGGCTATAGCGCATGGAATCCTCTTCTTGGATATCATGTACGAATATGTTAATATTCAGCATTCTCGACAGAACAACAAAAGCTGCTCTATTTTCACCTCGGCGCTCGGCTCTCAATGGGAAGGAAAGGTTACATTTGCTCTCTGGGGATACACATGAATCCAAACTTGTAGGGTAGTCATCAACTTCATCAGCAATCAGGCACCGAAACTTATATAAAATCTCTTCGGAGGGTTCGCTCCTAGCCAACTGATGAATTAGCAGTGAACCATCAGGATTGTCTCCGAACCATCTTACCCGAACAGGATAGCTAAGGCTCGGTAACTGAACTATCACTCCTGTAGATCGGTCGAGGGTAGAGTCTACTTTACGAATACATACTACACTGTCATAATGCGTTTTCACTCTGGGCAAATTGGATTCAATTTCTCGGATAAGCTGGACAGGCGGGGCATGACTTCGGTAATACAGATCATAGCGTGGAAGGTGAGGCATTCCACAATCTGATGACCGGAACTCGATATCAGTACCCTCCTCTTGATGCAGTGTAAATATAACTTGATAATGGTTCGCTAAAGCTGAGATAGACTCCTCACCACCCCAAAACCCAGGAGTCTCCAATTTTGCTAGATACCACTCGACCTGATCACTAACAGGCAAGTACTGGAGAAGCTCATCAGTAGCCTGGAAACATTCATCAGCAGCATGGGAAGCCACTTGGTCATAGTAGTAAGGAAGATTCCTCCGTATTTCAGCAACCGCCGTTATGCGAATCTGATGACTGTAACTCTTGAACAATGGATGCGCAGGGGTCATACCGTAGATTTGATGAACGATCGACCCAAACAAGCAATCTCCATCACCTGGAATAACCATCAGCCAAAATCGATCGCCATTTTTTTCCAATACGTGCTCCATTGTGAAATTTTAACCAAAATTATTGGCTTGACTCGAAAACCGCGAAAGAACTGAGAACACAACTCAAAGCCACAGCGTGACGAAAAACTGCCAAGACTGAACTGAAGCACGTTTAACTAGTATAAGTGACAGCAGATAGATAGATAATACGTATTTTCTATATACTAGCTACTCACCGATTATGTTAGAGAATGAGTGACCATTAGCATAATTGGAAACGAATAATACACTGAGAGAAATGATTCTCTCAGGTAATTATGTTAGTCATGTTGCTGGCTATACCTCCAGCACTAGGTTGGGTGCGAGCGCGCGTGTGTGTTGAATGTGTGCGTGTGTGTTTGTATGTGTGTAGTGTGTTTTTTTTTTTTTTTTTTTTATTTATAGTAGGGTACAAAAAAGCTTCAAAAGCCTGGCCTGTTGTGTGTTGGCACGGTGTGGGACTCACGTTAGGCGTGCTTAACCACTAAAAAACTTTCCCTACTGCTCCTGTGCCTCGATCCCCCCCGGAACTACATCAGGCAACTTCATCGGGGGAGGGCTGTGCTCATGCACTTCTGTGCTCATGCACTTCGTCAATCTCAGCCTCTAGCTGTTCTGCTAGTTCGCTGTTGGAGCTTAATGTCGTCAAAAACGCAGATCGATACGACATTTCTACGGTGTCTCTGCGACTACTCGTTTTGCCCAATTGGCGATTGAAGATCTCGCCGAGCGGGTTTTGGACAGCTTTCTGTGCGACGACGCATACTTTCCTTGGGCTGGCCTTGCGTCAGAGCCCTGTTGAACCTCTTCTGGACGCTCATGTGCACTTCGTTGCTCTACGACGACTCGTTCTCCGCTGCTGCTGTTCGAGCTCTTCTGGTTGACCAGTTGGATGCCGAGGTCGGTCCAGCGATTCCGGTTGGAGGATGACTTCCGGTTCACTGGCGCCCCGACGACCCAAAACTGGTTTGTGACGATCGATGCTACTCGGCCTAGTCCCCGACGGTGGAGCTAGCCTACTCCGGCTACGCGCTTCTTCATGCTTCGATACTGGCCGGTGGAGTGCCGAAGTCGGTCCAGCGATTCCGGTTGGAGGATGGCTTCCGGTTCACTGGCGCTCCGACGACTCAAGCCGGTGATACGCTACGTACTACTCAGAGTAGTCCCCGGCGGTGGATCTATCTTACTCCGACGGAGATTTCCCCGGCGGTGGAAGATCTCCCGAACCGATGCTATCCGGGCAGATGCCGAGGTCGGTCCTGCGATTCCGGTGGTGGGAAGCTTCCGGTTCGCAGGCGCCCCGACGATCATTTGCCGGTGCAACAACGCGATCTACTCAACTAGTCCCCGGCGGTGGACTTAGCCTACTCCGAAGCTGGCCGGGCAGATGCCGAGGTCGGTCCTGCGATTCCGGTGGAGGGAAACTTCCGGTTCACAGGCGCCCCGACGACCTTTTGCCGGTGCTATTTCGCGAATTACTCAGCTGGACCCCGGCGGTGGACTCAGCCTACTCCGACTCGACGTTGGTCGGCCAAGTGCCAGGGTCGGTTCTGCAATTCCGGTTGGAGGATGGCTTCCGGTTTGCAGGCGCCCCGACGACTATTAACCGATACTACGCTACGCCCGCTCTACTCGGTCTAGTCCCCGACGGAGGATCTAGCCTACTCCGATCGCGACCCGGAGCTCTCTGGTCTTCACGCCATCTCCTTTGCAGCAACGACATAATCGCCGTTATTCCCCTGTTCACCGCATTCCAGGTGCTTTCATGCTGGCACATGTTCTGCACGATGTTGTCCGGATTAAGGACGTTTGCGGTTTCTGGCATCATCTCGCTTCGTATATCCCTGAATCGAGGGCAGTCGAATATAACGTGCTCCGGTGTCTCCTCGATATTTGGACAGGCCGGACAATGTGGAGATTCTGCGTGTCCGAATCTGTGCAGATATTTCCGGAAGCATCCGTGGCCTGACAGAAACTGGGTCAGGAAGAAGTTAACTTCTCCATGTTTTCTGGTCGTCCACTCCGACACGTTAGGAATGAGCCTGTGGGTCCACCTTCCTTTCTCCGAGTTATCCCACTCCTGCTGCCACCTGGCCATTGTGTCCAGCCTAATGGTATTCCTCACATTCCTGGTGTCCCTTTGCTGGTAACATGCGATGTCCTCAGCCAGAGTGATGCAGATGGGGATCATTCCGGCGATAACGCACACTGCCTCCGATGATATAGTGCGGTAGGCACTCGCCACCCGTATCGCCATGAGCCGGAACGTACCTGCCAGCTTATCTCGGTTACGTTTGGTTCCCAACGCTGCAGCCCAAGCCGGAACTCCATACCTCAGTATAGACGATGATACGGTCGCTAGAAGACGCCTCGTGCTGCTTCTTGGTCCTCCAATGTTGGGCATGATCCTGGCTACGGTGTTAGCAGCTTTCGCTGCCTTTTCGCAGGCATAGTCTACGTGGCCGTTGAAGTTTAGCCTGTCGTCGACCATTACTCCGAGATGCTTTAGAGAGCGCTTCGATGGGATTGCATGCCCTCCGACGTTGATCTCCAACTGCTGTACCGCCTTGCAGTTGCTGACCAGCACCACCTCCGTTTTATGATGAGCCAACTGCAGCTTGACTCCAGTCATCCACGATTCGATGGTGTCTAGCGATTCCGCCGTCAGCATCTCCACCTCCTCCGCAGTCTCACCAGTTATCGCAAGAACGACGTCATCTGCGAACCCGACGATCTCGACTCCATTCGGCAGTGACAAGGTTAGCACTCCATCGTACATCATGTTCCACAATGTTGGACCAAGTATGGATCCTTGTGGAACTCCCGCCGTGACTTCAATTGACATCCGTCCCTGGTTTGTGTCGTAGACCAGTACCCGGTTCTGAAAGTAACTTTGCAGAACTTTACACAGATATCCGGGAACCCGCATTCTGTGTAGGGCTGCGGCGATAGCCTCCCAACTGGCACTGTTGAACGCGTTCTTGACGTCTATTGTTACCACTGCGCAGTATCGATTGCCTCTCCTCTTCTGCTTGGATGCTTTCTCCGCGCACGCGATGACTGCCCGAATAGCATCCACCGTCGAAGTCTTTTTACGGAATCCGAACTGCCTTTTCGACAATCCGTTCTCGCCTTCCGTGTAGATCGTCAGCCTGCCAAGGATGACCTTCTCCAAAAGTTTGCCAAGAGTATCCAACAAGCATATTGGTCTATATGAAGCAGGATCTCCTGGCGGTTTTCCCGGTTTTGGCAGTAACACCAGCTTCTGCACCTTCCATCTGTCTGGGAAGCAACCTTCCGCTAGACACTTCTGCAACGCTGTCCTGAATATGTCTGGGAACGCCAAGATTGCTGCCCTTAGCGCAACGTTAGGGATACCATCTGGTCCGGGAGCTTTGTTCAGCTTCAATCCATTCGCAACCGTTATCAGCTCGGCGTTAGACACTTGTATACCGGCATTTTCCTCATCTACGTCAGCGTACGGTGTGGGCGGCCACGCTGTTGGAGCATGCGTAGGAAAGAGACCGTTCACTATCGCCTTCAGTTTGTCGGGACACATTTCAGCTGGGGTAACTGGGCCCTTGATCTTCGCCATCACTACTCGATAGGCGTTGCCCCAGGGATTTGCGTCAGCTTCCCGGCACAACTCCTTGTAGCAGTTCGTTTTACTCCTCGATATTTCCCGTTTGAACGCGGCTCTGGCCAGTCGGTAGGTCACTTTACGCTCTTCCATGCTGGCTTCGGATCTAGCTCTCTGCACGCGTCTTCTGGCTCTTAAGCAGGCTGCGCGAAGGGTGCTGAGTCTGTCGTTCCACCAGTATGCAGGACGCCGTTGATTCCTTGGCTCCAATTTTCTCGGCATAGTTGCGTCACACGCTCTCGCCAACGCTTCTGTCAGCTCTCCTGCATCCATGTTTGGAGCGTCGCTTACTGCTCGGAGTACTTCGACGAAAAGATCCTTATCGAAATGCTTCGTCTTCCACCTTCGTTCTCCATTCCTCCTCTGCCATACTGCACAACTTCTCTGGCCAACGCAGTAGTGGATCGCTTGATGGTCACTGTGGGTGTATTCTTCGCTAACTCTCCAGTTCATATTGGTGATCAGCGACGGGCTGCAAAAGGTCACGTCGATGATGGATTCCCTACCGTCTTTGCGAAATGTGCTAGCGAGACCGTCGTTGCACAGCCTTACGTCGAGCTTCGCTAGAGCTTCCAGCAAACTGTAGCCTCTCGCGTTGGTCAGTCTACTACCCCACTCCACGGCCCACGCATTGAAGTCTCCTCCGATTATTACCGGCGTTCGACCGATCAGCTTGTCGGTTAGCACATCCAACATCTGGGTGTACTGCTCCAGTGTCCATCTAGGGGGGGCGTAACAGCTACACACGAAGATTCCGTTAATTTTAACGATCACGAAGCCCTCGTATGAGCGTTCGACTACCTCTTGGATAGGGAATCGGCCCATTACTTGGATCGCCGTCGTCTCTGCTCTGTCTGCTACCCAATTGCCGTTATCGGGAGGAACCCGATACGGTTCTGCAATGATCGCAATGTCGCACTTTGTTTCTGTTGTCGACTGCCACAACAGTTGTTGTGCGGCGTCGCAATGATTTAGGTTCACCTGCGTTATCTCCATCATCATTACTGCCCTGCCTTCGCCTTCTGATATTTGGGGCACTTGAAGCCACCCGTCGTATGGGCGTTACCTTCCTCCACCTTACACAGCATGCACCTAGGTGTCTTCAGGCAGTCCCTGCCAACGTGACCTTTTTCACCACATTTCCTGCAGTGTTCGGACCTGTCCGGGCCTTTGCAGTTTATTGCCCGGTGGCCGAAATCCATGCATTTGAAGCATCTCTCCACCGGATTTGTCTCCCGAGGGATCAGTTTCAGCGGGCAAACCGACCATCCCACCTTGATCTTACCAGCCTCGACGAGTTTTTTGGCTGCTGCGACTGGTAATCGGATCGTCGCTATTTGCATACCTCCGTAAGCTCTCCTCAGCCGGATGGACTGCGGTGCTTCTTCCAGGTTGCACTGAGATAACAGTGCACCCCTCACGTCGTCTTCTGTAGTGATCTCGTCCAGTTCTCTACATTCGATCACTGCCTCCTGGGATAAGGCTCTCACGCTTGCCTCGTTGCCCAGCGACTTCGCGACGAGCTCTCGGCAGGCCGAACTCTTGATCGACGGATCTTTTTTAAGCTCAAAGAGCATGTCACCTTTCTGGGTGCGCCTGGTTCTCACCACGTTTTCACCCAGCTCCTTAAGCTCTGGGTCCTCCCTCACTCTCCTGAGAATCGCCGCGTAGCTTGTCTTATCGCTTGCCTCAATGACAAGAGCATCGCCCCTGAACCTCTCGCGAGGTGACCGTCGCTTTTCTTTCTTCTTCGGTTCCTTTTTTTGCCGCTTCCTCTCCTTACGGGCTGTATTCTTCTCCTTTTGACCTTTCACGGTGCGCCATCCACTGCCGTTCTGCTCACTGACGCACTCATTGTCGCTTCTCTGCTTTTTGGGATCTTCCTCCTCTCCTGGTGTATCCCTCGTTCTTTTTTCCGAGCGGGTGGTCGGATTGCTCCTAGGCGTCTCCTGTGCAACGGCTGTTGCATTAACCGAAGTTAATGCTTTTTCGGCTTTTTCCGCTCTACTCCGCAATTCCTTCTGTCCGCGTTCTGCGGCTGTAACGGCAGACTTGATGCTCGTGACCAGCTGCTTGATTCTGAGGTGGACGTTGTTTTTCGTCTTGACGAACTCATAGAGTTCATTGACCTTCCTCTTTACTTCCGACAGCTCCGACTTCTCACGCTGCCGGTCGTCTTGAACGGTGCTACTCCCCGACTTTGGTGTGAGCACTTGACTCAGGAAGCCTGCATCCCGCTGGTTTCCCGGTGGCTCACTCGGTGTGCTGCATCTGCTAGTGCTGGCTGCTACCGTCTGTGGTATCACTGGCGATCTCTGCATCTTTCCGCTCCTTGCGAATACTATCGCGTCTTCGTTCCCTCCACTAGATTCTCCATCCAAATCGATTATTTGCTCCATTCGATTGGGTCCCCCCTTCGGGCCGCTATCTCTACTCGTTGTAAATAGTCGCCTCTCGTGATCCCATGGTTGTCTATGCAAGCAGGGAGGCCATGCTAGGGTTGACACAATCCTTCATGGGGGTTGTGTTCAGAGCCGGATCGGCGTAAGTCAGGAATGTTACATCTGAGCCTACTACTCACCGAGGTTGGTGACGAGTTTCGAACGTACACGAAGGCCTGCCAAGGTTTTATCAGGACGGAGGCAGTTTCCTCATAGTCCTATTCGCCGTTTCAAGTTGGTGTCACCCTTCCTTACTCAGGGAACAGTAGAGTACGCTGCCAGCCCACGACTGTTAGTCGACGTATCCAATCCGTAATCCGTGTCCTGTCCGTTGTTCTGCGTTGTGACCAGTATACCATAATCAGGATTTTACTGGCATCCATCCTGATGTGCCGGTTGGCACTCCAGAGGGCTAAGGTACTTTGAAAGCGGTACCAGGTCGCTTGTTCAGGGTTACTTGCAGATATGTGGTTTTTTGTAGAGATTCACCAGAGCCCACTGATGAACCCCCGCCACATCCTAGGTAGACCGTGCTTGAGCCCCTGGTCAGATGGACCAGACGCTCGGCCACCTCCCGAAGGAAGTACTAAAGGTGGTATTCCATACGGCTGTATGTACAAGTTTCGCTTGGGAAGGGTAAAAATCCCAAGCTCCCACCTGGCACCTCCTCACTCTAGCTGATGTCAGAAGGACAACAGTGCCCAGGTTGCACTACCAGCTAAGTACGCAACCCTTTGCTGGCGGTCTTTGTCATCGTTAGACCCGTGGAAGCGTGAGGTAGGGGCTTGTGAGGACCAGAGCTATGTTGGACGCTCCTTCCTGGTTGTCGACTCACCATTTTGCAACCCAATGTGTGTAGTGTGTGCGTATGTATTAGTGTGCGTATGTGTGAATAAGTGTGTATGTGTTGAATTGGTTCACCAGTCCTCTATACTGTGCGGTGACACATGTTAAACTCAAAAAAGGTTTCACCAGTCTTCCACATAGTGAGGTGACATTGTTGCGTGTATGTTTATTTCAGTATATGTATATATGTGTGTGAATACGATTGCATAGATCGCATCACTTACCAAAGTGAATCCTGAGCTGTGCAATTGTCGATCCCTTCCCACTAAAAACATTTCCTTCCCGTAACATCTGTGGAGATGCAGAGGTATACTCGGTCTCTTGTAACAACGGATGTTACACTAACAATCCCTCCCTTCCTCGATGACCGTAAGGACGTGGCCGGCGCCGTTATTAACCCTGAAAAACAGAACTTTCGGAACGTGTACATTGAGGATGGAGAACTAGACCCAAGTCCCATCTGTTGGTTCCCTGTGCAATTCCGCTAGTTCTGGTTAATCACGGAGTAGCAACTACGAATTGTACGGTCATCAATGCTCATGCTCATGCTCATGCTCAAGTGTCGGATTGTTTCGCGGTCTTCGGCAATATTTTTCATCGTAAAAATACCTATCGAGGTAAGTGTTCAGAATTTTTATAGAGGTCAATGGGCGACCTCTGGCGAGTTTTCTTTGCAAAAGTAAGTTTCCCATGGTAAATCCCATACAAACTTTGAACGGCTGGCGCTAAAATAAAGTTTCTCCGATCGAGCTGAAATTTTGCACAGTTGTTATGCGACCTAAATGCAATCCAAAAAGTGGACTGGAGCGAGAATCTAAATTTTGTCCCACACTACTACCCATAAAATGAGTATGTGCACTTTTCGTCGATTATGGGTAAACTTTACCCATATTTGGGTAGACTGTTCTTAGCGTATGAGTTTATCAATTAAAAATTGAAGTATTTTTTTATACGTGTAATGATTAAATATTTTTATACGCAAATGAGTGATGATGGTTTACCGTGTACAACGTCAATGACAGTTTCCAAAATTTGGTTTGTTTTTTTTATCATCGATAAGAAAAAATGAAATTTTACATTTTGCAAATTATTTGTGCGGAGTGTTTCTTAAGACAGACATTGTATTATAGATAAATATTACAAAAATACTATAGTTATCGGGATACGAAAAAAAAACGGCACGATGGCAAAGTAAGTATACAATTCTCAAGTGACTGGATAGAGCTAATTTTGTTTTATATGTTGATGAAAATTCGATTCCGCTTCCCCGATTCCTTTATCACTAATTTGTTCGTTTCCCCCAAAATGTACGCGCAAAGTCCGTAATGGACAATTGCTAAGTTCTAGTAAAACGAAAAATATTCTAAATATTCTTTTGAAAAATCCACTAAATGAAATCTTAGACCGCTTCTTGGACCTTCCCCTTTTTCATTTAGTGGGTGATAAAATAAATAGGGTTACGACTTGTATTTTCGACAGGGTTGTACTTTTCGTAATGAAGGGTTTTCTAAAAGCTGTTTTTAGTTTTTGGAGCTTAAAGTATGCAAAAAATAACGAGGTTGGTAGTCTAACACTGCTATTAATCGCAAGTCAGTCCCATCTGTAAAAGTAGGCATTGAGAAAATGGGGTGTGAAGTTTCAAAACTCGTTTTCCATACGAATATTAAAAAAAAACCTGAGGATTAAAATATGTTCAAAACTGATTGAAACTCACACAATTTCCTTTTCACTGCGATATCTTTCTGAGAAAAATATAAAGATGATCAAAACACGGTTCATTTTTGTGTTACACGGTGCGAAAATCTGTAGTGGGACTGATATGCGGTTACTTGTCATTATGGGACAATTTGACTTGCTGTTTTTTTCCTATTTTTTCCGAACAAATCTTATTACAGTTAACTCTCCCTTACTCGATGTTTTGTATCTCGATATTTCCCCTAACTCGATGGAATGCGCGGTTCCTTCAATCTAGCATACTTTGATCCCTCTGTAAGTCGATACCTCTCTAACTCGAAGTTCCCTAACTCGATGCGGTCTGATTCAGTTTCCTATGCAAGTTTACCTCTTTAACTCGATTGAAATTGAAATTTTGAAGACTATGCAAAAAGTGTCACGTTGCTAAATGTTCTACTAATTTACTATTTTTCACATTTAATTTACTATTTTGAATGTACTTTGTCAAAATAATCAAAATTAAAAAATTGAAAAATTTGTGTTCTGTATCTCGATACCTCCCTAACTCGATGGTCCCTTCAATATCGAGCTAGGGAGAGATGACTGTATCTCATTAGGGCAGCTGAAAGAGCATTGGAAGATAAGTATGTTGAAAACTGAACTCAACTCAATTTTGACGAAAATGCAGATGGGACTGACTTACGATTCACGGCAGAACCGCTACCGCTTCTGCTTCTTAAGCAAAAGGTCATGGGTTCATCCCAGGCCCGTACTTTTCCTCGAGCTTTGTAGTTGTATCTATCACTTGTTTCTATTTCCACTCTTAATGTATTATTGTTAAATTTTATTATTTTAAATAAAGCAGGTTTTTCTACTAAAATTCTTGTTGTTAAATTTGTTTGCTCCAATATATAATTTTGTTCTTTCAAACCACTTTTCTTTGTTTGAGATATTGACTGCTGAAAATTCAAAATTTGACTATTTCAGCCAACTTGCATGCAAGTTTGCCAGCTTGTATGGCAATTTATTCGCTTATTGTGGCACATAATTAAAACTTCAATTGTATAACATTTATAACATCAATTGTTATTACACAACGCCTTTTCATAACGAAATTGTTTTGAGTTGCGTAATGAATTATTATTATTAATTATTATTCAATTAATTATTATTAATTGAATTATTATTAAGCAACTATTTCCAGAAATTTCAAAATAAGATTCAATGCATCGCGATATGATTTCTGATTCCTTCAAGTGGTCTTTCGCGAAATTACAAAAAATGTTGTACGCAACTCGTTGCATACCTCGGTTTTTACAGCACTCGTCGTACAGAACAAACACTGTTTTCTATTGTATACAGATCAAGTCCTCGTATTTATTACCAACTCTTCTTCAGTCACAAACCGACCATAACCGCCTCTCAAACTCAATGGCTCCTCTGATTCATCCAATCTCTATATATTGAAGCAAGGTGCCAGACCCTATAATTCCCCCTAGCTTTTATTAATATGTTAATGTGGTATTAGAGCGATTCATATTTTTTTTTTGAAAATTCAATCCCTCATATCTTCCTTGCCATCCTTACCATAAAAATTGTATTCTGTTAAAGTTTCAGCTTTCTAGGTGGTGATCCATCTCCCTACAATCTACTTCTGGTTCTAGAACCCATCAGAAACAGCTGAGGGATTCGGTTTCTTCACGATTAAAGAAAAAGAGCACATATTAGCGGGATTTGGGGCAAGTGTGCCACCTTAAGCAAATTGTTCTCTAACTTTGTCTAAAGCTTAAAAAACCCACCAATTTAGCCTCACGATGATAGTTTAGCATCTTTTCATAAACACTATGCCATTTAAAATGAAAATAATTTCAAAAAGTATTAGTTTTGGAGCATTTCAAAAATCATTCAAAATTACCTAATTTTCAACACTATGGGGCAAGTGTGCCACCTATATGGGGCAAGACGGCCACCGAATGAACATCGCATGTAATTCTACTTGAAATAAAAATTTCTTTATTTTATATTGATATTACTTACAAAGCAGATACTTATTGATAATTTAAAAAAATTTTGAAAGTTTACCGTCATAAGGGGATGCTTTATAACAAGGGTCATTACATGTGGAACTCTCTACTAGTCAATTCGAATAACTCAAATGGTTATTTTGTCTCTATTCAATACGATATATGAATTACCCTTTTATTACGGAGGATCTGTATAATATTATCCTAGATCAGCACTAAATAACGGTAAAATATTGATGAATATAAGTAAAACAGTTCTTAAAACGCCTAAAACCATGATATTATCGAATATAAGGAGAAAAAAAAATACTTTGGGAGCAAAAATGTTCGCTATTCCCCTTCTACACTTCAGAAACTACTACTGGTGCCTCATTTTGGTTCATTATTATGATTTTGTGGACGATGTTTACATTTTTATGAATTTCACTCCAACCATTTGTGTGTACCAAACAGGTGGCACACTTGCCCCAATTTCAACCAAAATAGATTTCGTATGTGAAACTAAATATTGTTTTCGTCCAAATGCCACAATAACTTACACTTTTGTATAGCTTCACGATGTACAGTACGTTTGAAAAATCTGTTATTATTTTACCTCTCACCATGTTATTTAGAAACAACGAAATCTTATAAAAATTCACTGAAATCTTATGGTTTTTACAAAAATTGATGTAAATACTTGAAAAATAGAGCAATTTTCGTCAAATTTAAATCATCGTTTTATGAACTATTAGGGAACATAAAGTTAAGCTCAAAGAAAAAATATATTTTGTAGTTTTTATAAAAATAAGGGGTGGCACACTTGCCCCTATGGCACACTTGCCCCAAATTCCGCTAATTATTATCATTCAATTTTAATTAATTTTCGAAGGCGTTTATGTGGGCCTCTAACTCACTTTCGAACAGTTAAGCAAATCTTCTAATTTCCATTGACTATTCTGGGACCACGTCCGCTGTGCTACTACTTTAAGGTAACACGGGAGACCGTGTTATTTTTCCTATCTTTTGTCGCACTCTAAGAATTTTCATCAAAACTTTGCAGAAGCAAATGTCGAGTTTAGTGAACCGATTAAGCTGAAAATTTTATGGGTTGTGCATTTTACGATATTTTTTTCACATCGATATGTGGAGGGGTACTTGAGATGTGCTTCTTCAAATGGATAGGGTGATTACCATGACGTCCCGTGCGGCCTTAATAGGGTACGATTTGAATCAGACTTTTTAATCAATTGATTTATTAAACAAAAAAAAAAAAAACTAAAAATGTTAACAATTTTGTAACCATGTTACAATAGGGCTAATATAGGGCGTATCAGCTACTTTATTACTTTATTAGCACGCAAGGCGAATTGAAGTGCTATTTGGTAGCTTTGTTGCATATCTTCTAGCCGATTTTGCATATCCTTCGACGTCGATAAATTTCTAACTTTATTGTGTTTCATTTATTTACAGGGAAATGATGATCGTCTTCATTTACGATACAATAAAAAACGACGAATTTCATGATCCCATGAAGTCTGTCGTTTATTTTCATCCATCTTGGGTTTCTGAAACGCAAAAATTGCTGTTATGTGGCCAATTAATGGTAAGAAAAATAAACATAAATAACAAAACGAAATTGTCATCTTATTTTTTTTTTCATTCCAGGGTACAGCTCATTTCCTTAGCGAAACTCTATTCAAACCAAAAATAATCTCATTACAAAGTGGAAAATTTGCAATTAAATCATTTGGACGCTTCCTACTAGTAAGTATTATTCACTATATTACGGATAAAATTTCTTGATATTTATCATTTTATTTGTTATGACTGTATCGGTCATGCGACTCAAAAGCAAAGGGAGTCTAATAGAAGATTTTTTTACAAATGATGAAATGAATAGGTCCTTAACCATTTTACGGTATTTAAAATTTCAATGTAAAAAGTTATTTTATCAAATAAAACTTTCACAGGCAGCATTTAAAATGCCCCAAAGAAAAATACAAAAATATAAAAATATATATATTTGTTTGAAAAAAATATTCTCGTTATTAAAGTCGTCCCATGCTTTCTAGGACACCCTATATCATTTATCTATGACTTTATCTCCCAGCTTTGAAAAAATTCTGACGCTTTTTTGGCTTTTTTGAAGTAATTTGAATATTAAACTTTGATATCAATTTTTGAGGTTTTGTCCGGCTTTCTGCCAATGTGCAATAGTTGTATCACTTTATTTAAAAAAAAAAAAGATGTTGTTTTCTGGCGGTCCTCAGGTGTTCTTAGGGTTTTCCATAGATTTGGTTAAATATATTTCGAAGAAAGTAGATGAAATGGATAGTCAATAATCTATCTATCTATCTATCTATATAAATAAAAATGGAGTGGTGTTTGTATGTCACGAAATAACTTGAGAACGGATCAACGGATTGAGGTAAGTTTTTCACTGTTGCACTCGACAAGGGATGCGACGTGTTCGTGCAAGGAAAAAGTTTGGGAAAGTCTCCGGAATAATCGGGAAAACGGGAGAAGACGCAGGTGTCATTTTGTATAGGGGATTACATGACGTTTTGCAACAGCCTACTTGATGGCAAGGCGAAGTTTGCCGGGACCACTTGTCCAATATAAAATCATAATTTTCACATACGATTAAGAAACTTACGATTATCTTCAAAAAATACAATACTTCTTCTTTGCTTTCAGGCTGTAGGATCGGATCGAAATATGTCGGAAATAGTTCTGGAACACAGAGCACATTTCCTGTACACTCTTATAAAAATGTACCACTGTGACATAAATGCAATCTACGAACAGTTGAAGTCTGCTGAGCAGGAATCGAAGTTCGAGGACAAAATGTACAGTATAATGGAAAGTTACTTACCGTTGTTGCAATACAATGGAAACATATTCCAAAACGTCTCCAGTTTAAAAATTCCAAAGGTAAGTTATTTTATGGTTTCATGCAGCAAAAGCAGCAAACAATGAACAATTTTGATCGCACAGACAAACATCGTTACACTCAAAACAATTTACGAACGAAAATATCGCCCAATGCTAAAAGTACTATACTTCGTCAGGCGGCTACAAGGTCAAATACGAACAAAAATGATGTGGCGATGCGGTTGGTCGATCGACGACTTATTATATTATTTGAAAGATTTTTGATAAGAAATGAGTTTAGTGTAACACCTGTTTGTCTATGCTTTTAGCATACTTGAAACTTAGATGTATGTAGGTGAAAATCCCAACGGCAGGATATCTTGACCAACCTAAACAAAAATCCAACACCGTAAAACGGGGTGCTATTGATCAACGTGGTAACATTTTTTAAAAACTTTTCCAATAGGTATATGGATGATGTTCTTTAACTTCTATGGTTCTTGTGTTAATTCAGCTTCATTTATGCAAATTTTGAATTTTTCAAGAGCTTGATTCCTATCAACGCCTTGGTCAGGGCCGATAGAAGGTGTCTTTTTAGAGATTTGGTAAGTCTCTAGAAAGTCTCTATTTTTAATGGCAGGTATCTAAAGTCCTTCAATTATCATTGTTTTTCTCATCCTTGTAATATTCTGATTCGATTCCAGGATTTCTTTCAGAGCTTTTTCTACCAGTTTCAATTTTCCACCAATTCTCCAGTAGTTTCGATTGCAAATCTTCCAAAGATTCATACAGAAGTTTATTCCAAACAAATCCCAAAGGGGTTTTGAAGAAATGCGATAAAAGCTTCTCCAAGAATCACTACAAGAACTCCAAAAGAAATTACAATGTATTTTCAGCTATTTTCATATGAATTCCTTCGTTAATTCAATTACGCCTTTTCTCAGGAATTCTTCTAAAATTCTTTCTGAGATTATTCCATCCAGGGCTCATTAATAATGCTGAAGGGCGTGGGTGGTTGTCGTCAAAGTGTTAAAGCTCCTACAAAATGTGAAGAATATTCATGCAAAAATCATTACTAGGGACGTGTTTGTCAAAAAATGCCATTTGCTTCGCTATGACATTTGAGAATGAACCACAAGAACTCTTCCGGGAATTCCTCAATAAATTCGATCAGTGCTGAATCACAAACAAACAGACGTAACACTTAGAAAAAATTTCTTCAAAATCCATCGCCAAGTTACATCATCATCATCTGGTGCGCATGTTGCACGAAAAGGTGTTTCGTGCAACAAGACCGTCAGATGGCGGCCGTGTTAAATGTCAAACGCGAAGAAAAACTATGCGCGCGTCACTGGTTGTGAGATTTGTAACGTAGCGAATTTGAAATGATAATTAGATGAGTGGTCGATGGAAATTTCGTCCGTGTTACGTATATTTGTCTGTGACTTAATCATTAAGCTTTCCCTGATTTTTTTTTCTAGTAGTTTCTACAACATTTAATATACGATTAAGGTACAGTGGGGTAAGTGGATCATTCGTCAATATTAAGCATAAATACTTGCATATGTTGAATGTTTTCGCACCATTGCTTCGTTTAAAGTTATATTCTTACGTCCACACTGATACTATTGCAAAACTGGTACTACACGTACACTAACACAAGAAAACTTGTTAGCTGCAAAAATTAATTAATTTCAAAATTGTTTTCCATCAATCAAAAATCCATTGTATCTCTGTCTAAAATCGAATTCTTTTAGTTTTTTCGACACATGGTGAGCATTTCAGTTCAAATTGAATGAATCACAATGAAATATATGTGATTTTTATAAATAAATACAGATATATTGTACATGGTACACTTACCCCTACTTTTTAATGGGGTGGGGTAAGTGGATCAAATATTATTATCATTTACTGGTAGACTGCTTACGAGAATTTCAATAAGTTTTTATATCCGCAAATGTTGTTTTCCTTTATTTTTTTTTCATTCCCAGCTTAAATTTGTCAAATTGACCATAGAGAATTTAAATTCATCCATCTAAAAGTATTTTTTAACCTTTCTGGTATAAAAATATACAGAAAAAAATAATAATTTCAAAATCACACGAAACTTTTTGTGGTTAGCTATGCTGAGTTGCAAAAGAGTAAAATTTACTAATTCTCCAATTGAAAGCATATTATCGTACTTTATTTGGCCATATAAATAATTCTATAAAGATGATACAAACATATTCATAAATAGAATAAAAAGATTTCAGTTTGTTATTAAAAAATAAATGTAACTAATATTTGCAACTCGAAGTTTTTCAAAAACATCGTTAGGAATAATCTTACAATAATTCTGTATAACTTATGTGTATAAATGGATGAATTTTCTCCAAATTATTCTGGTTACAATGTTTTTTTTTGTTGTTGTTCGAATTAGTGTAAACTAAAGTATACATATTTTTCAATGTATTTTGATTAAATAAAGATACTTTTTATTAGTATCTATAAGTATATTAGTCCCTCATTTGTTATCCACAGAAAAAAGTTTGAATAACATTATTCACGTTAGCTGTACATAACAATGAAGTTGACAATTGATTTTTCTGTATCCACTTACCCCACGGTACCTTACTTCTAAAGTTTTTCCAAACAGTTCTCGAATAATTTTTCACGTATAACGTCTATGGATTCTTCAAAACTTCATTAGTTGTTTCACACTAGCAAATACTACTGCAATTATTCCGATCATTCCTACAAAAGTTTTTTAGGAATAAGATGTCAGAAGTTTTCCAATGAAGGGTCTTTTTTTAATAATCACTACCAGCTTGATTTGGTATAGAACACAGGCCAACTTGTGACTTAGTTAAGGAGCGAGACGCACAAATGCAAACAATATCGACATAGATCATTCAGATGTGACATAGTCATGTAAAAAGTGATCTAAACGCTGCGATAACGTTGCATTTTGTGTAAATTAGAAGACAAACTTACATATCAATTCTATTTATTTTTTCAGAGTGCAAGCAATCTTTATTTGGAAACCAACCAGATTTTACAAAGCTTTCAACAAACTAAAGGCGTTTTGGGCGGAACCATACTTTATCATAACAAGTAAGATTATTCACTGTTTTTTGTTCAGTCTAACTAACAGTTTTTTTTTCTCTATATATCAGGGTTGTTGCTAGTCAGTTATCAGATAACCTAACCAAAATATTCACATTATCAGACCTGTATCGACTAAAATCTTCGGAATACATTGTTGCCAACTATCACATACCAATAGGCGTAACGCTAATAAACGCATACATTCCAGCAAATGAATTTTCAGAACTTTCACGATCGTCATCCCAAGCGCATAATTTGTTCAATACCGCTGTGAAAGATATTGTACCATTCCAACTACGCAAAAAATCGTTCTCAAAGGACAGTCATTCCATAATGAAACGGGATAAATCCTTGATCTTCACAAACATTCCGGAGGAAGACCTGGATGACGGAGTTGGCACAATGAAGCCCGATTATCACAGAAAGCCAAGTTTCAACAGGCCAACGCATTTGCCACTATTATTTAAAAATCCTACGACGTTGGACATTTCGGAATCGGGGTTCAATTCCATCAACTTTGATGAAACTGATAGTTTTCCCAATTTTATTGGTAAAACTAGCGTGTGTTCGACTCCAATGACCGAGAATAAGCTGCTACCACATGGGAACGTTTTATCCATATGTGCTGCAAACGAAGACCTCGATATTGATGGCAAAACCTCACCAGAGCAGCGAAATGGCGAGCAATCTGAAACACACGTAGAATATGCAACCGAATATGCTCAAAAATCGTTGAATGGATCTCCGAAGAAAGATAATAATTGTTTAACAAATTTCATTAGCAATCCACATAAATCTAGTCAAGTTAGATCTTCTTTGATCAATCTCAGTGATTCCATCAGTCCTACGGAAATAGATAACAATCTAGCTGATGCTGACATCAGACTATCCAAGGGTCCCAGGTTGAAGAACCTCAGAAATAGAGATTTCTGTAAAACAATTGCCGATCCCACTTATCCCATTTTCAACAGTGATGGTTGTGCAGTTTCATATAGCCTGTTCAAAGAATTCTTGGAACTGCATTATAACGATTTGAAAAACTTCTCAATAGACAAAACTCAAACCCATTCTAATATTGAAAACATAGTGGAGACTTGCCAAATGACAGAATCTAAAAAACTGTCTCCCGTTAAAATGGCCAATTCGATTAAGAGTCGACGTGATCTGAATCTGCCTCTCAAAGCATTGGATCTCAAAGGAGCAGAAGCCAATCAATCGAACATATTCGATTCTCCTGCGCATCGAAAGAAGCTGTCCGGCCTGCAACTCACTCCTCTTATGTCAAAGCTCACCATACTGGCAATGAATGATCAGCAGTCGAGTGGTTTTTCCAGCTGGGACACAACGCCGGGATGTAGTTTCAATAATCCCATGACACCGTTGGAGTATCAGCCAAAACGGAGAAAATCCAAAACTTTCGCCTCTGGAGTGCCGGAAACTGATGGGGATTGTTTCTCGGAAAGCGAGACCAGCAAACCAGTGAAGGTTGAACTGTTCATATGCGTTCAGCAGAACATGACCTTGGTGTTGATTTTGCAGGAAAAAAGCAGCGAAAAGGAAGACATGATTCATTCTTTGGTAAGTAATTTCACGTTTGTTTAAACGATAATTTGGTCGAGAGCTTATTTTTCAATGGTTTATTGAAAGATTATTTGATAAAAAAGACACATGGCCGAAATGGAACTTTTGCACAATGAAGTGCATGTTTTGAGCTATATAACATTTGATCAAAAGTTCATTTTAAATTAAGTAGCACAAATATCCCAATTGATGGGGAATTGGCCTCTGAAGTTATGCAACTATCTAGGATTTTATTGGTTATTACAATGATCTTTTTAAAAGTAGTTTTTTTTCTGCACATTGACTCAACAAGTTATTTCATTACTCAACGGTGTGAACATAATGATTTGTTGAACTTATTATTCTTTCAAAATGGCTTCGTTCTTCGTAATGAACTGCTTATATTCATCTGATGGAAGCAGAGAGAGAGTAGTCGGGTATGTAGTATACTATGTGTATAGTATATAATTTTCCGGAGTGAACATAAATTATCGGCAACAGCATACGTTTCTCTAAATAATTTTTTTAAGTAATCATATAAGGCTTTGCTGACGGTGTTGATGATTTCAGGTGAACAACAAAGTTAGCGGTGGAAACTTTGAATGGTTACTATGAGAGCATCAAGAAATAGTTTGATCTGAAATAACTAAGCAAGAAAATGGTACTTCCCTCCCCGTGGTTATGCGCCCTTGCCGCGATGGGAGGGCATAATCCATTAGCCCATATGATGGAAACCAAAAGCGTAACCTGTAGTGGTGGTATCACATTTTGGCATTTTTTGCTTAAAGCCGCGTCATAATTCATATAGCATAGACGCACTAATATCTCGGATGTGATCCAACGGTCATTCTGCGTCATTGATAGAATTGTTGCCCATTTCAAATAATTAATCTATTCGAAGTGGACATTAATACCACAATACTATTGGTGACGATCAGTTTGCCTTTTGCCGTAGCCACTCTTACTATTAGCTAGCTAGACACATCGTTATCATGTACGACGTAGGGAATATTACTCTGAGGAAAATGACTAGTAGATTCACTGAGTACAAATAAGTGGTGACAATCTTATTTTATTATGGTTTTTATATTGCCATAAGAAGAAATACCTATTTTGTAACAACGGTATAAATAATCTAATTCCAGCTTCATTTTCGCGAAATTTACAAGTAGAAATTAGGCGTTGTGAAGCATTGCATTTGCCACCGAAAAGTGAATCTTGTAGGAGACTGTCATAGAAGCCTAAGGTAACTTTACTCTTAAGGCTAAGTAGCCCGTCATTCGTTTTGGCACCAATGATTCGGTTCCAGTAGGGACGTAACGTCAGAAAAATGAAAAATGGACCTATGCACGGGTTCATTATATGACGTTTTAGCGGTGCCGTGTTATTTATGGGACCATGGCAACCAGTGAATTCGGCACTGCTCAAACGTCAAATTAGTGAACTCGTGCAAAGGTCTAAAAAAGAAGAGTATACGTAATCTTTTTTTTTATTGGTAGCCTCTACATTCAACAAACATGCTGATTGCTATCAAGGTGAAAACTCATTATACTACTTAAAACCAAGATGGCGTCAAAATCCAAGATGGCTGCCAATTTTTTTCACTCAAAATAATACTCCTATTCTTCATCTGTATCAAATAATACACCAACGATTGAAAACTTGTTTCTTTGTTGTACAAAAAGATGTTTGCATCGATTGCACTCGTCATATACGTCAAAATCGTATAACATGATTTAGAAAACCGTTCATTTGATAGGGTAAATACCATTGCTCACCTAGTTATTGTAACCTATCTTACGCAATTTTTCCTCAGCTTTCTGATGGTGATCTCAGAATTCAAAACTAGCGGTGCGCTAATGGTGAAAAAACGATTTGTTAACAAAATTCAAGATGGTGGCCAAATTTGAAATGGCCGCCAATTTTTTTCAAGTTTAAATGAAAGCTATATCCTTTCTCTATACGATGCCACTAAGCTTGCTATGTGTTCCAAGCGAAATATGAGACATATCACGTGAAGAAATACCCAAGATTTTTCAAAAAATGGGCTTTTTCGCAAACTGTTCAGCTAGTTGGCGTACGAGGGGTCCACCAATTTGAAAAAAAAAAAACAGAAAGGACCACCCTTAATTTTTATCGAAAACTAGCGATCAGTAACATAAAATTGGAATTCTAACGATGGGTGCCGATGGCGGCCTGGTTTCAGCGAGAATTGCTCAATGGTGCATAAAGATGACTATGCAGTAAAAAAATAATCTGGTATATTTTGGTAATGCATTTTTATGTTCAAAACATCGTTTGTTTTGCTTAAATCTAGGTGGCTCATTTGGCCCCTTCATTTTGAAAATAATATATTGTTTTTCAGTAATTTCGTTTACGAACAAATCTAATTTCGCTCACGAACTGTTCATTATGATCAGAAGTTTCAAAGGATTGGTAAAATTTACCAGAATTATAAATATAATTGTCTTATAGGCTGAATTAAAAACTGCCAAAATTATAAGCTATTCATGACGAAGGACAAATTTGTACATTTTTGTAAATATCTTGAGTGTTCAAACGAATATTATTACGGTTTTTATTGTGTTGGCTATTTGAGGGATCCTTTAGCAGATCATAATGACACTAGACATTTAAACACTGTTTTTGAGGTCAAAACCGGGGTGGCTCATATTGCCCCTATATAGTTATAGTCAACGGACCAGATATGAGAAGAATCTTCAAATTCTTGCGGACCGTACATTAGGCAGCCCTGGTTAGATACCCGAGCAGAACAAAAAACTACTGAATACCAAACTGAGGTATTCCATACCAGATAATTTCCAATACTTACCACCTAAATGAGGTATGAATGAGCCCTGCATAAGAGGTAAAATACCTTAAATAATACATTCTGCATATTCTACAAATACCAAGCTGATAATTAGATCAGGTATAGGTATTAACATATAATACATGATGGATTTTCATATAAAAGTGAAATTTTTCAATAGTAGTCCTCAATAGCTATCGAATACCAAAATGAAGTATTTTTGATTGTTTTAAACATTTTTTCCAATGTCATTATAATACCAAAATGAGGTATTGACACCTGAACAATGGTATGATACCAAAATATGGTATGCATAATTTATTGCGAGTTATTATCGGGTAGTGGCCCTTTCTCTATTGGAAATCTTCACCGAAGAAAATATAATTTTATATAAAACTGTTCCTGTGCAAAAAAAATTCAAAATGTCGTTATTTTCGACATTTTTTTCACAATAACCAATAAGTATTCTGCCTCTTTTCGCATGAATATCCCATGTTCAATGAGAATAGAATAGGAAATTCTTCAATAGTGCTCATTTATCTCCTGAACAGGAAACATTGCTGCACCTGGCGCGAAAGATAGCACACATCAAACATGGCTACTATGTGTCACTGCATTGCATACATATATTCAGTGATGCCTTCAAAGCTGCTCAATAATTATGACCAAAGATTTGCATTTCAGCCATACAGGCCCCTGTTCAATTGGCAATAGGCTCTGTCCCATTTGGGACGTAACGCCAGAAAGAAAATGGATTAGATTTGTTTATAGTTTGAACGTAGTACATATTAAGCATTTCCCAATTATGTTTTGCACATTATTCATATAGATGACCAATTATGCAATAACTCCATCTTTTAGTTTGAAACGTGCGTATCAAAACTAACAAGAATCGAGAACAGCTTACATCAAGTGATGAGCATCAATGTCGAAGGTTCGGACAAAGGAGATGGTGGATACAGCTTTATCTGTCTGGACTCTAAGTGGGATGTTAATAATAGATGCGGCCCATGGACACCGCGGGATCTGTTAACGCTGAACTCACTACACAATAACTTTCACTACAATCGCAAACTTATTGAACTCATATTGAAGTACGTTGTGCATAGCTTACATGTTTCCGGTTTATTTTTAATAGGGTTTACAATTGTAGGTCTCAAGATGCAGTTATCTA
Source organism: Aedes aegypti (assembly GCF_002204515.2). NCBI lineage: Eukaryota > Metazoa > Arthropoda > Insecta > Diptera > Culicidae > Aedes > Aedes aegypti. Next base: position 231,970,134 of record NC_035108.1, on the reverse strand, counting down.
CGCGTATCGATGCGGAAGGTCAGAAATTTATTATCAACAATCTTCTATCGTCTTACCAGGTTTACCACCACCGCAAGATGCAATGGGAACTGTGTCACTCTGTGCCAAAAGAAGACTTGAACGTGATCACCGAATTCTATTGCTCTAAATGTATTACAATGTCTAGTACGTCAAAAGTTGAGCCTATTTTATTTATCCGAAAAGTCATTGTTTAGTATATATCTATCCACTTTTGCCCTCTAATTTCAACAAAAGTCATAAGATAATTCGGAAAACAGTATTATCTGAGATGAAAAGGCAAAGTTTCTGTTTCATCATTTTCTGGCAAAGTTTTACAAAATTATATTCTTCTTCTTCTTGGCATTAAAGTCCTCACTGGGACAGAACCTGCTTCTCAGCTTAGTGTTCTTATGAGCACTTCCACAGTTAATAACTAAAAGCTTTCTTTGCCATTTTCCCATTCGTATATCGTGTGGCAGAGGTACGATGATACTCTATGCCCAGGGAAGTCAATGAAATTTCCATTACGAAAAGATCCTGGACCGACCAGGAATTGAACCCAGACACCTTCAGCATGGCTCTGCTTTGTAGCCGCGGACTCTAACCACTCGGCTAAGGAAGGTCCCTTACGAAATTATATATTCCCCCAAATATTAAGGCAAGAAAAGAAACTAAGCAAAAATGTAATTAAGTGCTAAAAACGAAGCCATCATATTCCCTATCCAACCGGCTACGTCCCTAAAAGCCTAGGCTACGTAAACTATCATGAGCAAATTAGACCTTCAAGCTCGAGATTGGACTTCAAGCTTGAGAACTTGTGTTCAAAACCTTCATTGGTCCGAGTTTTGAGTACGAAACTCAAAAAGTTGCTTGACCAACCTGGATTCAAACCCTTCACTCTCAGTATGCTCATGCTGAATAGTTGTGCGTTTACCAATATGATTTGTTGCGCCTCAAACGGTAATTTCGTTCAAATTCTATCATGATACACAAAGCCTTCATTTAAGTACATCTGTTTTCATATATTTGAACCATGGTTAACGGGTTTGAATGCTGTGTTGAACAAAATTAATTCAAAATTGATCGTCAAATCCGGGCTGGTCGAATTGAAGCAGTTGATCTTTATTAAGTACACTTGTCTCGCTAGAATCGTCCATTGTTTTTGGCTCAATACCGTACACTTTGTTGCCAAATACAGCTGGGCTTGTGTATTTGTTCTCCATCTGGTGTGCAACTATACATGTGTCATCAGTGATCATCTGCAAATGGTTAGAAACAGACATAGTTTATACATTAGCAAATAGAAACATACATAAAGAGAAGATAGATTCATGGCCTGAGTTCGAACAACTGAGAAATCGTTTAATCTTGAATGAATCATTAACAGTAACAGTCCTATATTAATGAGAAAAAAAAAATAAGTATTGTAAACCGGTTGGGCCCAGATAGCCGTAGCGGTTAATGCGCAGCTATTCAGCAAGACCAAGCTGAGGGTCGTAGGTTCGAATTCCACCGGTCGAAGATATTTTCGTAAAGATAATTTTCTCGACTTCCCAAAGCATGAATTATCTTTGTGCCTGTCGCACGATATACATATACAATTATAGTAAATCTGCAAAGAAAGCTCTCTGTTAATAACTGTGGAAGTGAACACTAAGCTGCGAAACACGCTCTGTCATAATTGGGACGTCATTAGTCATTAGACCCTTAGTCACACATTTTTTATCTCCTTATCTTCGAAAATGTTTAGGATCTAGTCAAAACGTACCACTATGCGGGAGACTATGTAATTTTCTTTATTATCAATCATTTCAATTTCATTTCAACCCGATCCATTGCTGGAAATTCACGTTGCACTCCATACATCGGGAACATTATCACTATAAGTACTTTCACATATGTAGTGCAAAATGTATTTAATTTTTTGCTTTATCAGTACACTAAATTTGAGTGCCTCGAACATGATTTTTGCAATTCCTAGGTATCGATGATGATGATGATGATTAGTATGAATACTTACGAAATCGGGGCTGGAAGGAAACTTTTCATATTTCGGTTGAGCTTCCAAGGGCAACGGATCTAGTTCATGCTGTGGTTTAATTCCCAGCAGCGTAACTTGGGCTTTAAAATAGTCGAGCTGCTTTTGCATTTCCTATGAAAAGTAAAAAAGTAAAATTAAGTACAACTCGAATAAATTCAAAATAACAGATCATCAACATAAAAATATACTAAAATCGAGTTTAAACGAACCTCAGAAAAAGATATATAAAAATATATAAATAAAAATCAAAAATGTATATCTGAATGTACATATATAACCTTAATCTTACCACACGGCTATTGGGAATATTGTATAATTTACCTACAAAGTTGAACTTCAAACAGACACTTCAGTACCATAGGTCCTGCACAGGTGTTGCACAAATTCGTCTCGGCTATATGCGATCATCGTAATCGAAAGGGTCATATCGAAACACTATATATTTTTGAGAAAGTTGTTCTGCTGGATAGAGACAAGTTATGATATCGGTATTTTTTAGAACGTAGCGTTGTAACCGATCAATTTCTACATATAACGACTATTTGCCCTTGATGCATAATATCAGAAGGCTTTTATTACTTTATTTTGCATGATTCAATAATGATTTTCCATCGCTTAAAAATTGGAATAACTTAGACTAATGGGTATGTAAACCAGATAAATTATCGTAGAGTATACTTTAGAGAAAAGCAATAAAATTTGAAAATAATAAATTTGTAGGTAGATTTTTGTTAAAACACGTAGAATATATCCGTTTCAGAAAACGGTTATTTTCATGAGCCAAGTATTCAATTTCTATTTTCTTGATTCGATTGTTGTGAGCTATCAGTGACCGTCGAAGGGGTGGGTTCGACAACAATAATCGAAGCGTTATTCTCCGCAGAAGATGTTTCATTCTGCTGCACAACGTTATACGGTGGTGGATCGGAAAAGGTATCGCTGTCATTAGAATTGATGATAGTATTGTCCCCGGCAGGAACTGGATCGTTTGAAGCTGTATCCTTGTTGTTCATGGCCATTGCCACCACATACGAAGGGGGTGGTGCAAGTTTTAAGCTTTGAGCCACTGCTTCATCGTAGTCAGGCAAAAGGGAATTATTGTCACGTTCCTAAAAATAAGCAAGACAGACATAATCATTAACAAATTTAATCATATTTAAGCGTAATTTGGAAAAAAAATCTCGATTAACTTATTAAATCCCAGCTATGTATGTGAAAATTTTACACACGAAGACTGCAAAGCTTTGCTTCCCAACTATGATTTGAACAAACTATAAAAAAATAATGAGACATTACGTTTACTGAAAACGTGATTAAAGTGATCTGATAATAATTGAATACATGTAAAATATTTATCATCACTACACTAATGCAATTATCGAAGTTGTTGATCACCTAAGCTCAAACGATAACTATTACAACGTAGTTCGAAATGATTCGAAAGAATTTTGGTGGAATACACGCCACTTGAAGTAAGTACGAAAATCACTATGCGAAAGTCTTCCAATATTGCACCAATATTTCAAACGCACTCATCTCGCGAAAGAAGCTTCGAACAATAGTGCACTTTTTATATAGGTATTTTGCATTCCGATTTCCGATCGTTGATCCGCTGCTGTTTCTATTTGTTAAACATAAAATCGGAAGTAGTGCGCTGTATAGTTCATCTAATGGTTAATGCAGCGCACTCATATGTTTAACGTATAGCCACAACAGCGGAAGTAAATTATTTAACCAACGATTTCAATTTAATGCTGGCGCCACAATATTCATAATGCATAAAGGTAGATTTGCTTTCATTGAGCATAAAGTATACCCCTTCTAGCACTAAACCGAATAGCGCCTTCCGCTTTTTTACTAGCGCTGCGGTCCCTGTACGTTAAACCTAATGTCGGAAGTAGTGCGCTGTACTGATGTTCTATATAGGGCACTACTTCCGACATTAGGTTTAATGTACATGGAAGGCAGCGCTAGTAAAAAAGCGGAAGGCGCTATTCGGTTTAGTGCTAGAAGGGGTATATATTTTTTATCAAATGTTCAGTAGGCAACTATGCCGCTCTTGGCGCCAAGAGTAGTAGATCAAAGTAAACTAGGCTACTACACTGAAATGAATTTTATTGTAGAAGCTACTGAATCAGCACTGCTCAGTGATTTTTACCAGATTATAGTAAATTTAACAGATTTTTGTAGTCGGGTGAAAATCGTTGGTGCAGTTCTTAATTCTACCAGGGATTCGGTAGATTATACAACAACATTTGTTTGCGTGTAAAAAACTAGTTGGGGTACACGCAAAAAAAAAATGCGGTAGAAACTACTATTTCAGGGGGGGTTAACTAAAGCGCTCGCACCGACAATTGTCAGCAGACCACAAATGCGTATAGTGGTTTCTGCGCTCGTGTACATACACGTTACATGTCACGTACACTGCTTAATAGTTGTGGTGGAAAATATAAACAAAGATCAGCTGTTCTTGGCAAAGTTATATGAGAGTATTTTCAAACAGCAAATTTGCGCAGGTGTTTGTGACGCCGCTCGGTGAGAGCTCAATGATTTTACCTGTAGTAAAATCAGATTGACGAAAATGATTTCTGTCAAATGTACCAGAAAGGCAGAAATTTCTCTGAAATTCTATGGCAGTTTTAAGAATGGGCCTAGTCAGCTAAAATAGTATTTTTTATCACAGAATTTTTTTCCGTGTAGTTCCATGATTTTTTACTTTGGTATGTGACAGGGGTTGAATTCTGAGAAAATTGAGAGTATCTCTCACTTATAGTTTTCTGTAATAATCATGATCCGCATTTGTCTGAAATTTTGCAAGGAAAAGCGCTTCAATGCGACGCGCAATGTGACCAAAGCGAGGCAGCTTTAAAAAACTCAACCGAAGTTAAAATGTAAAAACCTTCAGCAAATATGTACCGTTTTGATTCATATTACGGACACTTAAGGCCTCATTGAAGTATAACTCCTCAAAAAGAATGTAAAATAAACCATTCCATAATGTTCCTCTATGTTATCGAAGCAACCAAACACTTAACTTTGGAATGGTGAATGAAGATTTCCATTCCGCAACATGGAAGTTTTTAAATAAATAGAAATATGTGGACTCATCATGATTCTTATTCCGGACGCTCCCTCCCTTTTGCCCCATATTCCGGACACTTTGATTTGAATTCCGGACAGGTCAAACAAATCACAAATAGAAAAGTCAAATCATCAATTGAAATCGTCAAACCATTTGAGGGACACCTAAAATAGTTGGGCATTATAAATTTTCATAGATATCTATGGAAAATGCTTATTAAAACGAGCCTCTATTGTGAGAACTTTTGAACGGAAAAAATTGAAACATTTCGTGTGAAATGTTTCCCATACAAAGTAGAGTGTCCGGAATTTGAAGCTGTCCGTGATATGAATCAAAACGGTAGTCGGGAAAACTTTACTTAAGAAAAGATTGCTAGCTTTTCTGTAGAATTATATGAGCGAGTATTGAGTACAAAACGCTGGCCTATTTTATAGTTATTTTTAAACAAACTCTAAATTACGTGTGATCACATAGTTTTTTTTTTTAAATCATGTTGAATTTCGAGAAAATAATAATAAACATCATTTAAGAATAGAGGATATTTACATCATTCCAGTCAATATAATTGCAATATAATGCAGAATACTTCACAATTTAATTTTCTTCTGAAATTGGTTTAAATTTACATATGCTGAGATATAATAAATCGAATGTTAGTTTTTTTATTTTTTTGTGTTGTGTTAACATAGCAAGAAGAATTCATTTTCTATAAAAACAGCACAGAATACAAGTTTCGACATTGGTTAAAAATGAATTCTCCACGATAACGATTTTTTTATATGATTAATATAAAGTTACCTGGCGCATATTCAACGTATCCGGGGCATCTGGAATGATATACGGCAGCATAGAGCGTAAATTGTGCTGTCTGAATGTCAAAAACTTATAGCAACGCCAAACAATCCCAATGGCATAGGCTTTGAGGAAAATGAAAAGGATGAACCCAATCAACACCAATACCGACAATGTTTGCGGATTCAGCTTAGCCAATTCTTCCTTCCAGGGTAATCTATTCTGGCTCTCCGTAATCCATATGTGTATGGATCTTATGTAGCATAAATGATTAGCGGCGGTTAGGCTGTGGAAGAATATGTTAGTATCATCTATGCTTATTACGGATTGTATTATCTAAAATTTGGCTTTGTTCAGACTGACGATTAATCAATAGGTAGCGGTAAGAGCACAGCTAAAAGTAGCTAAAAAAAGCTGCAGACTCCAATCCCAGACCGATCTAGGATTGGTTCGTGTTGTATGATTTCTCGACTTACCACGGCATTAAGTGCGCATGGAACACAAGCAGAGAAGCTGGATATGTCCCGTTTTTGGCGTAAATTCAGAAAAAAACGAAATATGTCAACTTGCACTCACTATCTGTTCATTAATTTTGAGGCAGCGTACGATACAATGAATGGAAATACGCTGTGAAAGAGAATATCTTAACATGGTTTTCCGGCGAAACTTATTAAACTGATGGTTCAAAATTAAATATTCGAATTGCAGACGAAGTGCCCTCGTTTGTTGCGTAAAACAGATTGAAGGGACGTTTGACTGTTCAACATTGCACTCGAAATTGCGATTAGGTGATCTGGCGTGCAGAGATACGGCATATGCTCCTTTGCTTTGGGGACGATACTGACCTCATTGGAATCGATCGCAGGGCAGTGAAGAGGGAAACAGTTAGGAGCTTTAGTTGAGTCCTAAAAAATGAAGTACATGGTTACAGGTAGATATAGATGGAAGCTTAGTGATGTTTGATAAGGATGCGTTTGTTGAAGAATAAGTTTGTGTAACAAGTGACAGCTTAGGCCGCGCAACATGCTAACGGAAACTAAAGGCGCCATCTTCAAAACGCTGAACCTCTCTAGAGGCACGAAGAGTAAACGTTGAAAGAGGCAGACTGGCAAGCCTTCGTTGTACTCCAGCGTAGAGGGATGCATTGTATTGCATGTATAAAGCAAATTCGAGAGATGCGAATATCGAAAGATCGGCTACTTTGTGGAAAGCTACGAGGAAATTCGACAGTGCGAATATCGGAAGATCGGCTACATTGTGGAAAGCTACGAATACGTTGGCTGTACTCTGTGCAAGAGGATCTGGGAACCTTATACTTTTGTTGTAACTGGAGAAGAATCATCTAAGACCTTTGGAGATGTAGCTTGTCAAGACACCCAATAATAACGTGACTCTATGCTGCAACCATCAACGTAAAATGTAAGTAGGTAGGTATCCATGTGAGTTAACACAATCTGAACATAGCCTCATTGTATTAAAATCTTCAACATATACTTACGTGGCAATCGCAAAATCGAAAATTTGCAAGCAGAAAAATGGTAACAGGTGAGATGGTTTACCCTTAACCGCACCATAGATTAACATCAGTGTAACTGCTATCATGCATAGGAAAACTAATCCGCTCATATCAACGTCATCTAGAACAACAAAAAAGAAACATGAGGCATATTAAACGTGTTAAAATGACACGTTCACTTCCCGTTAGAAAAATTAAGTAATCGACGTACGAAAATAGATATTTTTACAGCTTCAATTCACATTATAGTCGCGTAAATGAATTTGGATGAAAGATACGTTCTCCTCACAAAATGTTTTTTTTCTCTACCATAATCGAATCATCCTACATGAGTAGTGTGTGATCCTTCGACCGTGACGCTTGCTCCTGCGGGGGCAGGTGAAGCGGTCAAGCAGGATTAAACGTGTTAGGTGCGCAGTGCAGTTGGGGGGGAGAAGGGTGGCGTGATTCGCGGGCCTATTTAGTAGTGTGTGATCCTTCGACCGTGACGCTTGCTCCTGCGGGGGCGGGTGAAGCGGTCAAGCAGGATTAAACGTGTTAGGCGCGCAGTGCAGTTGGGGGGGAGAAGAGTGGCGTGATTCGCGGGCTTATTTAGTAGTGTGTGATCCTTTGACCGTGACGCTTGCTCCTGCGGGGGCAGGTGATGCGGTCAGAATCGATCATGTTACGTGTGTAGTGTAGTGAAAGTGTGTAGTATTTTGCGGTAAGCACAGTGCTGCGACGGGAGAAACAGCGTTACATCCTGGTAAATTCATTCTTTATTATTATTTACTCACCTATTACGCTATGAAACTAAATACATGCCAGGATCGAAAATTTAATTTTCGATTCGGGAAGTGTAAAAACATTTTAGATATCCATTTGATATCTGGGTGTTTTTATGCGGGGCTTACTGTATATGAAAATGACCTCAGAATGTGTGTGTATTTACTGCCATTCTTGAAATGGGTCGTTGGAATTTCAGTAGAGCTATCACCTTTCATCTCCTGGGCTAAAATTGTCTGCAGATATAAAGATATCGAAGGGTATCAATAAATACATGCATACAATTTTCTTCCATAAAAGCACTGCCGGTCAGTGGGAGGTGGATTGTATACACACACACACACACACATAATCGAATCATCCTACATTTTAGGTAAACTGTATCGTCTAGCCTATGAAGTTCGATGAAGTGCTATCATACGCACTATACTCTATGGGAAGATCTAAAACGGAGTAAGATGAACTTATCGTTGAGAAACGGAAGATTTTGACATGAAAACCAGGGAGTGAAATTATCGGTCACGGCGATAATCATAAGCCTATCGCTCAAGCCGATTTTCCGAAGAAAAGAGACGTGCGATAATATAATAAGTTCATCCCTTTTAATTTTAGGGAAACTTTCCATAATCTATATTAACTACGGACTTATCCACCGATGAACTAAATTCACTCCGTTCAAAAATTTCGACATTTGAGCAGGGCGTGCTTCTGAATGCTCCCCGCGTTTTACGATCCGCTCAAGTGTCAAAATACTTGGACCGAATGAATTCAGTTCACTGTGAAGTGGATGAACAATAATGCACTTATCGTTTAAAATCTTATGAATTTACATACAAAATCAACTTCTTATCAACGATAAATTCATCCTTCCTTCATTCTAGGTGTATCACAGAAATTTCGGTTTTCGAACGTTGATTACTTCATTTTTTTTAACGGCAAACAATAACAATTTTATCAATAAACGCGTTCGCTATGATACAAAAATTGTTTTGTTAAAAACACCTAAAACGTAATTTGAGCGAACACGCGTATTGACAAAAGACGTATTATTCAATACTGCTGTGTAATCCTGATTGCTGGAAACGTTCAATGTAAGCATAAGGACGATCAACTTTGCTCAAAGGTGTCGGCAAAATGGGTGCAATTGGCTCGTTATCACCGTCATCGTTGTCATCCATATCGTCCAGCAATAAGTGATAATTGTTGGTTCGTATTATAACCGAAATAATACCAAGGGCCAATAAGTTCAAACACTGTAAGACATTAAAGAACAAAGAATCAATATTAGTGATAATAGGAATAAGAATAATAAAGTAGAGTGCTGAGTGTCATAAGCGTCGTTCAAAATCTCATGTTTCTTTCTTCTGTAGACATAGATTACAGATTCTGTACCGAATTCCTTATGCTGTTATCCACAGCCGGATTGGTACAGAAAAACTGGTGAAGGCATTATTCCGGAACAGCCCGTGCGCGTCGCTGTTTGTGTGCTCGTGAAAGACTCGTGGTTCGAGTAGTGTAAGAACGTTTGGAATCGTTCTCCAGTGTTGTGTACCTGCCGTGTGAAAATGAGTGATCTAAAGTTTGCGGTTCCGAAACTGAACGGAACGAATTGGCAGACGCGGAAGATCCGCCTGGAAAGTTTGCTTATTGCCGAAGAAATTCCTGGAGAAGATGAGCGTGACGATAGTTGGGAAAGTGCAGATCGTAAAGCAAAAGCTACGTTAGTGTTACTGCTGGAGGACACCGCTACCGCTCGTGAAAAACTGTGTATTCGCTCGAGATGCATTTAACGCTCTCAAGGCCTATCATCAGAAGACGTTGTGGTCAGTGCGTGTGTCCTTTTGAAAAAATTGTGCTCAACCAATCTTCCAGAACATGGTGACCTTGAAAAGCACCTTCTGGAAATTGTTGATTTGTTCGATCGATTAAGTGTCGCGGGAACGGAGCTCGATAAAGACACTCAAATTTGCATGCTTTTTCGTAGTTTGCCTCCGTCGTTCGACGGTTTGGTGACGGCATTAGACAGTCGATCGGATAACGATATATCTTTTGACGTGGTGAAGTCGAAATTATCGGACGAATATCACCGGCGTCTCGAACAGGATGCTTCCACTTCGAAGGTGGAAAAGGCGATGAAATCGGTGGGCAACATGTAGAGAAATGATACGCGCGTTTGTCATTTCTGCATCAAACCGGGACACATCAAACGATATTGCCGCAAGTTCTTGTCGTCGCGTAAGGACAACGAAAGTGCTCCATCGGGTGCGAGAAGAAGTGTAGTGCAAAAGCGAAAGCTGTGTCGCTTTCAGTGCCGATAGCGAGGTCAGTAGCGAAAGTTCGCGTGCGTGGGTGATTGACAGTGGAGCGAGTGCCCAGATAACAAACGACCGATCCTTCTTCAAGTCGTTGCGTGAGTTCGACGGCGGACTGATAACGTTGGCTGACGGGAAGAAGACAGCCATTCGCGGCGAAGGCACCGGTGTTCTGTTCGGTATCGATGGATAAGGAAAAGTGAAGCAAATCGAATTAGGCTGCGTGAAGTTTGTGTCGGGACTTTCGACCAGTTTAAGGCTCAAGAATCCATCATTCAGCAATCATCAAAAAAAAAAAACAGTTTTTCCGTTCAAATTTCAATCAATCCTTATGACAATTTATCATCATATTTTAGATAGCAAGTGCAGGGTAATGATAGATTTTCTTGAGCATTGCTTCAATTTTGAGCAAAAAAACTGGTTTTGAAAATTTGTAAATTGATGATGGTTATTATCCTCTTAATTTTGGTCGGGAAACTGATTGAGAAGAAACTTGAAGGGAAGTTCAATGATAAAGGTTGCCAGATTGTGAATTCCGGCGGAACGGTAGTGACAACAGGAAATCGTAGTGGTGGATACAATTTGCGTCTTGCGGATCAATCAATGGTTGCTTCATCTGGATGCCACCGGGAGGATTGCCAGCACCAATGGCCAATGGCACCAAATGGCAAAGATTTACCGTTACGTACCTGCTGGAAAATAAGTGGGAGGCGGCGGAGTCTATTAAGGCTATGTGTGATGGGTAAACAACTATTTCGGGAGGAAGCCACGCGTTATTCGGACCGATGGCGGTGGCGAGTTTAACAACAAGGATTTGCAGAAGTTTTATCAGGCGGAAGGGATACAGTTACAGTTCAGCTCACCGTATTCCCCCCAGCAGAATGGTGTGGCTGAGCGGAAGAATAGGAGTCTTTCCGAAATGGCCAACTGCCTGCTGCTCGATGCGGGACTAGAGAAACGTTTTTGGGGAGAAGCAATACGTACTGCCACGTATCTGCAAAATAGGTTGCCATCCAGATCAGTGAAGCAGACGCCGTATGAATTGTGGTGGGGGTGTAAACCAGACTTGGGACACTTGCGTGTTTTTGGCAGCGAGGCTTACGTTCACGTGTCGTCTGTGAAGAAGACCAAGATGGATAGCAAGGCGAGGAAGCTGATCTTTGTTGGCTACTCAATGGAACACAAAGGATACCGTTTCTTGGACCGTGAAACCGACCAAATCACCATCAGTCGCGATGCAAGGTTCATCGAGTTGGAGAATGGGAGTTCGTCAGTGGAGGTGCCGATTACGGCGCCGGCTTCAGGTGAAAAGAATAAATCCAATGGCAAGAATCGAGGCGTCCAACGTGAAGATGAAGTTGGTTCGAGGTGGGTCTTTAAGGTCAAACGAGATGAGAACAACAAGATTGTGAAGCACAAGGCTAGGGTGGTAGCGCAGGGCTACACCCAATCGTTCGGCGAAGATTTCGATCAGGTGTTCGCTCCTGTTGTAAGCCATGCAACGTTCCGCACCTTTCTGGTGATAGCCGCTAAAAGGAAGCTTGTTGTGCGACATTTGGACGTCAAAACGGCGTATCTTTACGGATCATTGGAGGAAGAGGTATTTATGCGACAGCCTCCAGGATACGGAGCAGAAGGTCAGGAGGAGCTGGTCTGTCGGCTCAAGCGAAGGATTACGCCAGTCGGCAAGGTGCTGGAACAGGAGATTGAATGCAGCTTTGGTGAAGCGAGGATTCGTTCAATCGAAAGCGGATCCTTGTTTATACGTACGGAACAACAACGGAGTCAAAACGTACCTGTTAGTGTACGTTGATGATTTCCTGCTTGGATCGTCCAGCGAGGAGGAGATTCGTCGTATTTGTGAGAGCCTTAGCGAAGAGTTCGAGATTACCTACCTAGGAGGAGTCCGTCATTTCTTGGGCATGGAAGTTCAGCTAGAGGAAGGTGTCTACCAAATCAGCCTTTCAAACTACATTGACAATCTGATCGGGAAGCACGGAATGCAAGAAGCAAAGACGGCGAAATCACCGATGGACATTGTGGAGTTTGTTGGAGGATTGTTATACCTGGCCGTGATCGCTCGGCCGGATATTGCTGCTTGTACTGCCATCTTGGGACGAAAAGTGAGTGCACCATGTGAGTCGGATTGGTCGGTCGCAAAGAGAGTTTTGAGATACCACAAAGGGACGAAGAACTATAAGCTACGACTTGGAGGAGACCTCGATCAACCACTAGCCGGTTATTCGGATGCCGATTGGGCCGGCGACATGGAGAGCAGACGTTCAACAACCGGAAACGTCATATCGTTCGGCGGAGGAGTCGTGTCGTGGGCAAGTCGCCGACAAAACGCAGTTACGCTATCAAGCATGGAAGCTGAGTATGTCGCTTTGAGCGAAACATGCATGGAGACGTTGTGGATGAGGAAGCTACTCAGTGACTTCGATGAAGCCCAGGATACTCCGATTGTCATCAAAGAGGATAACCAGGGCTGCTTGGCGTTTGTAAAAACGGAACGCCGTTCTAAGCACAAGGAGCGGTTCATTCGGGAGCTATGCGATAAGAACGAGATTGTCCTGGAGTACTGTTCTACGGTTGATATGCTGGCAGGTCTTCTAACAAAGCCTCTGGGACCATTGAAGCATCAGAAGTTCTGAAACATGCTAGGGTTCCGGATGAAGACGTGAAAAGGCTACTCATTGAGGAGGAGTGTCGCACAGAAAAAAAATCCGTTCTCGTATCCGTGAACAGCAGACGTGAACTCGTCAACAAGCAATAACACACCGTGAACTAGATCATGTTTATGTAAACGTTGGTGGTAGTTCATGGTGTATTTTTGACAGTTCACGTTTTCCAGAACTCTTTTTTGAGCGTGCGGTATTCGATGATCACTTCTCCACTATACACACCTTGGTTCGCGCTTGGTGTTGCCATACCTGACACATCGCCTCTAATAGTCCATTTTACGGAACGGCAACACTGATGATATTGCTGTTACTTTCACACGTTACGACACTGCCTACTGTCAAAATTTCATTCATAAAATAAGCGATCAGCTGTTCAAAAACGTCCCTTAAAATGGACTATTGAGCGCGGGAAAAATAAAGAAAAGTTCATTCCAAACTAAACTTTCAACGAAGCAAGTTCGTGCTTGTTATTTTCATTCTTTCAATAAAAAGTACAGTTATTAAAGTAATCTCACGTGTGCAAATTCTTTCTGTACCGAATTCCTTACGCTGTTATCCACTGTGTGGTTTGCTCTGTCCGCTCGTCAGTATCAACATGCCTGTTGCTAGCAAGCATATGATCCGATAGATCACCGAATGACCGATATGATACAAAACAGAAATATTTTCTTTTCAACGATAGTTTGAACATAGATTGTTCATGGATGCCACGATGAGTTTATCGTGTGTTACCTTAAGTTCGTTGATAAAGAAGAGGAAATTGAGCGAAGTTCTCTTTCTGAATTTCATCGGGACGCACAATACTTCATTCGATGCTTCGGTACCCAAGATTGACAGATCTCGGTTTTCCACAGAGGACCGACACGGCTGTCATCCTGCATACATTTCGGCTCTTCCTCACATCGTTTTGGTACTTCGCGTTTTGGTACCCACTTTCTGGTCGGTTTGCCCTAAGCTTGCTCCTGATTTTCGAGTATACGGCTCATACGCTGCTAGTGCTAGATTCTGGCAATTAAACATATCGCATTGAATCGTCGTATTTGAGGACGCTTTTCATTAGTTCATCGTTTTGTTTAATGTTTTACGCATCAGCGAGGTATCATTGATGTCTCCTACCCATAAAAACATATGTTTTGTCCCTCCCAAAATAATCAAAACAAGAATACTGGACGCCATGTTGAATTGATGTTGGGTTGGTAAATATTGGCTCATGCCACCCCCCTGGTTTTCCAGCATTCTAGATTTTGCGTCGCGCATCATGAAATCATAGGCAAATTCACGAGACTTCAGAGGTCATTTCCTTTTAAAGAGTTTTGAACTTAGCATCAACATATGACCTACATTTATTTTAATACTTACTAAATGCCAGACGCCTATGATGATGGTAGCCGTGCGAACATGAAGGCCAAAACAGCATGTCCACTCTTTGTTTCGCATAGAAGGTCCCATTTTGAGACGAATCCTCAGCATGACTGGGAATTACCTAAGAATTGGAAAAAGAAATAAAATATTAGGCATAATAAAACATTCATAGTTAGATGCATCCTTAGGAAATCGTTCCCCAAACTTGGATTTCGCATCCTCTCGACCTGTCAGCGTCTCGCTTAGTCTAGTATATAAAACACATAATTGTTGCATATCATTTTTCGGAAAAAGCATCATTGCTTTGTATTGTGTACGCAAATGTAATGCTCAGACTTTCTTCATGTGTAGGAATCATATGATATGAAAATAATTCTACCATGCTCAACAGAGAAGCATATCATTTGCATCGCATATAACTTAAAAAACTTCTAATCCTGAAGTAAGAATTCTAATCCGTTGCTAAGAATTTTAATGATCATTCCATTAGGTGAATTCTGGCGCACATTTTCTTCGAAGAGGAGAAATTTTCTTCCATAATCCACCAGCAAGAAAATGTTCTTTTCTTCGAAGAAAATACGCGCCGGAATTCGCCTACATATGATGCTTCTACTTTTCTTGGGATGGGACCCAGGCATTTCTTCCTTGTGCCCTAGCTCAAAGGCCTTGGCCTAAGCGCCTTTTCTTGCTCTCTGAAAAAAGATAAAGACCCTCCCAATTAGCAATAATTAAAAAAATATATAATAAGGAAAAGTTTCGATGGAAAACACACATTTCAAGAGTCTATGGGAACGAATTCACCAAATTATTCTTGTCAACTTTGCTATCAAACTAATACTCTGGTGACTTATATTTTCATCAGTCGTTTACACGAATTGATCAGCATTTAGATTTTCGTTATGTTTCCAAAAACTGTATAACTTCTTCTAGAATTAAGACTGTTTACTTTTAACACAACTATGATTTGATTTTTTTCCGGACAGCACTACACAACTTTTGGATTTCACTTTCACTTGCCGAATGGATATTTTGTCGTGCCATTTCTCATTTTTTTTCTCAAAGCACTGTTCGACAAATTAAATAAGATTGAAACTGAAGTGTTTGTTATAATTGTAAAACATATTGTTTTTTTTTTTGTTGAAATGTTGTTCTTGTACCAATCCAATTTACTATAACGCAAGCCGAATTGAATTCCAACATGTTTTTATTTCAATTTCACCAAAATTTCTAATGCATTGTTTGACACGTTCGTTCCAAACAAGATGGATAAAATTTTACTTATGATTAACAGAATTCAAACACAATAAAAGATGGAGTGGTATAATATAGGTTGATGAAAGATGATTTTGCATATTTATATGAGTTTTTCTGCCACTATGCAAATTGCAGCCACACTTGACTTTCTATATTTTCGCTACAAACATAAAAATTACCTTCCTAAGATTGATTTCATTATTCTAGAATTTTGCCTTTTGATTTTTTGAAGTTTTGGATTCGTACCCTACAGTGTACGCTTATAAGCTGAACAAACTTTTTTTTTATCATATTGCTCATTATCATTGTCCTCATAAAATCATAACTATATTGCATACTTCATTACTTCTGTGGTTTTGTCTTTTAAACATTTTTTTTTTGTCTCGACTTGAGTGATCATGTGAATACCTATAATTGGTCTATTTTATATAAAATATTTCACTAACGTCACAATCCAAACATTAAATAACACGCATTAAGCAATTTTGTGGATAACATCTATCGAATACTAAACCAACATTATAGACTATTAGCAAAGCATGTTCGATGGAATACTTGATAATACTTACTCACTTATGTGCATAAAAGTTTATGCAAAACAACGATAGTATATAATTTTGTAATGTTTTTATTGTGCACAAAACTCAGACATTTTGTTCTGTAAGAAATTTTTACGCGATCGCACTGAGTATCATTTATTATGATGGCGAAAATCTATTTTTATTTGGTAAGAAAGAGATGGGATAAGCCTTTTCACTTTTTTTCAGAGTACTTCTAATTGGGTTTGTGTGAGAAAGAGGGAGAAAAATATGTTCTGCTTTTTTGATCATTCGCGACCGCGAAGTCAAAAGAGATTTAAATTGCACTCGCACTTACGGAAATTTTCGTAAGGAACTGTCAAAGTGTGCGTGCAAAACAATCAAAACATGTTTCTTTCCCTATCTTTCTCGTACAAAATCGAAGAAAAATCAGCACTTTCAAAGTCCTGTAAACGTTGACAACTCTTTGCGAAACTTTTCGTGAGTGCAAACGAGACACGAAAAAGATTTCATTTATGACATCGTTCGTCAAAGCTTGACAGATCCTTACGATATTTTTCAGTTAAGCGACTGAATAAGATGCCGATCCCATTTATCAATTCATCCTCTCTTTTTCTCTCCTATGGGAAATTACAAAACAACAAACAATGACATTTGACAGGTACTATCACCTTTTTCCTCATTTTCATTAGGAGCGAGAGAGAGAGAATTTTGTCGTATGAATATAAATCCATACTGAAAGCTTTATTCTTATAGGATTTTGTCATTGGTTATTTCACGGAGAAACACTATCTTTTTCGCTCTTCATGAAAATTATAAAAACAACACTACCAAATGTCATATATGGTGCTGCGGTTTTTCCATAGGTTCCTCATTTACTAGCTTTATTGTGGATAAATGTCTAAATAAAAATCGCGCAGGGCTCTAAAGAAACATGTTATAATGGAAGCCTTTTCTTTTCCATAGACAAGAATAAATGAAATATTTTGTTTGTTACACGCTAACTTTGAAGTACCCTTTAAATGAGTTCCATGTACCCATTTTCATAATCAGTATGGGAATGTCAGAAAAAGGGTATTTTTCAATGACATAAAAAAGGGTACTTTAACTCCATTTCGAAGTTTCCCCTCTCGTGGAAATAATGGGTAAATTGTATACATGCTAGTTTGATGTAATCAAATCCGCCATTGTTCGATTTTGTTTCGTTGCCACCCGGCATTAATGAAAAACAAATTGTGAAAAGTGGAATTCACGCGTTATTTCAAACCAATCCAGTGACCAATTTTGTTGTGATAGTTTTGTTTCATACGATGCTTTTCTGACACGTAAGTAATGCAAAGATTTTCTCTTGAATGACCTTCTTTACAAATCGCTTTTTTGTTGCAGATAATTCGACAGCTGTTTTAATTCACCCAAGCGGTTCGGGCCGGCTCCAAGGATGATGTTTTTGAAGCAGTTAAAGTGATCCAGAGTGTTCATTTCCAAGCTCCGTATGTTTGGGAACTTCCGACAAAAGAAACAAAATAATGATTTCTTAATTTTGTAGATAAAAATAATAAAAATGAATAATGAATATAGTTTTTGGATGGCCTTTGGATATATTTCCGTAACTCTTTTTTTTCTGGATCCCTAACCTCAATCTGCGGCAACATTCATTTAATAAATGAGGTTTTATTACCCATTTTCATTGTAAAGATCAAGAGTCAAAAATACCCATTATTTGAAGTTCAAAGCCAATACTCATTAATGAGTAAGTCGACTTTACTCTTTTAATGAGTTAAACCACTTTAGTTGGAAATGGGTATTATTTTACCCATTAATGGGTACTTTCATGTTAGCGTGTATCGCTTTTATGAATTCGCGACTACGAAGCTGCTGATATTTCTTCGGTTTTGTGTGAGACAAACAAGGAGAGATATATTTTTGGCCTTTCAATTTAACACGATTAATGTTCCTTACGTGGTTCTCCGTAAGTGTGAGTGCTTATTCCTCTCCCTTTTCCACACAACAAACATTAGTAACTTCGAAATCTTGGAATAGGCTTTCTCGTTTGACATTTCCACATAATCACGCGGAGGAAATGTCATAGTTTAACCCATTTGGAACTGATGAGATATAGGCCATTTTATGTGACATTTCCGTCTCTGCATATCGGTGGAGGACCGGTGCAAGTAGGGGACGGTCATCTCCCCATAAGAACTGTCAAAGTGCTTCAAAATCAGCTGATTTGAAACGTCTTATGAAGAGGCCTATTGACACCGCTGAATATTACAAACTGAGACTACACTTTCTTTGAATGTCCAAACTATTTTTCATTTTGAAAATACACGCTGTTTTTCACTTAAGCTTTCTTCTCTTGAAAAAGTATCAATTTAGGCTCGAGTCGTTTTTATTAAATATTGTATTCACCGAACGCGTATATAATTTGGCCATTTACGGCAAAACCAAATGGAGGTGGCCAAATTATATACGCGTAACGCTTTGTCCAAAATACATAAAATACCCTATTCACCGAACAATGTGTTAAAGTTGAACAGAATTGTGTAATTTTTTCGCCTTTACAGAACATTCGGTGAGTGTATAACGAAGAGTACTCACCACCGTTCAGCAGTTTAAGCGCCACCGCCTTGTCCAGGGAGACTGCTGACGTAAGTTCGAGTCCGGCTGAGACTCCTATCTAAAGGCGGGTCAAAATGGTTCAAACGCTCTTATTCATCTAATTCACCCAATCATCAAGCTCAGTACGTTAGAAAACCCTTTAAACAAAATAGGGAGATTAATCATCAACAAACCGATAAAAATAATCAAAAAAGTAAACTAATGTAACCAACTGATCAAAAATATTTGATAAAAAGAACGAGACGTATTTATATTCATTCTTTTTTTTTTCTCTTTAGGGATTACAAAAGTCAGAGAGTCTTGGCTTAAAACTACCCTACCTTGATGTTCTACCTATCCACGCTTTCGGCGAGAAGCTTCTCTACTGCGCAGTCGTTGACTCGTTGGCGATCGCTTTCTAGCGCTGTCGAGCACATCGACGAGAAATTAATTTCGACCCTTGCTTCAATGAACCGACTGACAAACGGCTGAGCCTCCCCTTTCGAGCAGATTTTCCCGAATGACCGGGCTGCGAATGTGAAAATCTCGGATGAACGTCGTTCAGAGGCAGGCGAAACGTTGGCTCGTTCGAACACAGTCTCCTTGCGCGCGAACCCTATTCGACCACGTACCTGTCGCACGAGTCTGTCGAATACTAAGCGCAAATCGAGAACCACACTTTTCAGATAATTGGTGGTTCGAGGTCTTTAACGGTCGGCGACTGGCATAAGGGGTCCGAGGTTCTGCTGACTGAGCACGTGTTCCTCACGAATGGCGGGATCGACTTCCAATCGTGCGTGAATTGTCCAATCCACACTGGCACCCCACGTTGAGTAGGAATTCCTGTTAAACGTGATGATTTTTAGCCTAAATGATTAACGCATAAGTTGATCTATTGTCTTACCTGAGCCTAGTGTGAACTAAGTAGCACATGTATAGCACTAGCACAGACAAACAGACGTCACACTCTCATCATTGCCCATCGACCACCTTTTTAACGGTCGATTCAAAAATATGGTAGGTGGCCGATCCGCCACCCGCAGCGCTTGCATCGGTTTTTGTTCGTGTTTGACGTTTACACATTACCGCCATCTGTTGACCTGTCGGCCAAACACACAGATTTTAGCATTGGGCGCACATGTTCTCGTGACTATGATTTTGATCGAAATTTGTTCTAAGTGTTACGTCTGTTTGTCTGTGGCACTAGCGTTAAGGGTACGACTTTTCAACAATCTACTGAAAATTTGATTTACCAACGGATTTTCTAATTTGTTTCCTAGTTACTTACTAGTATTGCAAAGAGATGCTAATTCACTATTGCAATCTTCCAGTTCAACTGGCTAAGCTCTTAGTTGTAGCACAGACAAACAGACGTAACACTTAGAACAAATCTGGATAAAAATCATAGTCACAGGGACATGTACGCCCAATGCTAAAATCGGTGTGTTAGGCCGATGAGCCAACAGGTGGCGGTAGTGAGCAAATGTCAAACGCGAACAAAAACGACGCGAGCGCTGCGGGTGGTGGATTGACCACCTACAATATATTTGTATCGACCGTTAAAAATGTGGTCGATGGACAATGACGAGAGTGTGACGTCTGTTTGTCTGTGGTTGTAGCTTCACTGTACTAGAGTCACATGAAAAAACGTCCTTTAATATCGACTATCTCCGCGCATATGGCACATTAGTTCATACAAAAAGCTATTGTAAGGGAAAACGGGGTAAGACCGCCCGCCTAAGCAATTTAATTCATATGTCAATATCAAGAACCAATAAACTTTTTCGACGCAGCATGCCATTTTTTGAAGCTATATGCATGATCAAAAATATCACAGGTGTTGTATTTGTAAAAATAGAGTAAAGTGGGGCAAAAGTTCGAGTGGGGTAAGAGTTTCTTTTTAAGATTTCTAGCTCAATTCAAAACAAATCTTATAAATGTCATGGTGGTTCGAATGCTATTCAAGTAAGAGACTTTCACTCCAAATATCATGAAAATCGTTTGAGATTTGGAAAAGTTATGGCTATTTGTTGTTTTTCGACGTGAATATTGTAATTTTTGGTCAATCTTTCGTTGCATGGAACCAATTGAAGATAAAATCTTTTTCAATATTTAATGTAAGGGCGTTTCTAGGCCTATCATAAGGTTGCTTTGAGGTGTATTAGTTTTTGCATAAATGCTTCAAAACAATTTTTGGCCCATAGTGGGGCAAAAGTTCGAATCAGCGGGGCAAAAGTTCGACCCATGTATAAAAACACGGAAAAAATTGCAAATTGCCTAAATCTACATATTATCTTCAGATTTAGTTAAATTTATCTGATCGTGTGAAAATTATCACCAAAATTTTACATTTCCACTTAGTTTTGCGAAAAACTGCTATTTTTGAGTATATTACAATTAACCCGGTTTTGGGCAATTTTTTGATGAAAATTTAGTGTGTATTTTTCGTCAAACTTAAGTTTACAGCTGGTGTAAAGTATGCCTGTTTTAAAAAGATCGATATTTTGTGTTTTAGCCAGCGAACTTTTGCCCCACACTAGATTCGAACTCTTGCCCCACCGGTGGGGCAAAAGTTCGAATAAGACAATCAATTTTGAAACTCTTATAACTAAAAATGGGTAAATATTTTGACACAAGTTTGTTCAGCAAAATTATAGCCCAGATGTTGAAGGTTCACTGTATGGTATTTGTTTTGTTTTAACTGCTATTGTTTTCCTGGAAACTATGATTATACCACTAAGGTCGAACTTTTGCCCCACCTTACTCTATATGTATTGCTGTGTGCATTTGAGGTGCAAATCTTCACTAAACGTCCTTCAAATGCGGTAAGACAAAACAATCAAAGGACTTCACTTTATTGAACCATATTTCACATTTCTATTAAAGCACAGACGGGTAATTTGTTATGATTTACAAAAAAAAAAATACCTTCTGAAATCCTTAAGTGAGCATCTCTTAAATTTAGATCAAATTCAATATAGACGTGCAGAAACTTTGTTTTTGATATGACAAATGTAATGTAGTTTTCGCTCTCGATGGTTCGGAAAGTAGAAGCATTAACCTAAGAATGCTAATGTCGTTACTTTTCGTGTTACCAACATCTAGTTTGCCGAGCACTGACAGCCTGAGTACCGGACCTCAAAGTGTCAAATCAATTTTAAAAATAATAACAAACCATCCTCAACAACCGGCATTGAAAAAACAATGGAAATTTACAATTTTAGGTAATTATAAATTAATTCATTTTTGTGACAACAGCGCCACTGGCGTTCTGCTACTAATATTTCTATTGTTCGGAATATCAAACATTTTGTGTTTATGGAAAGTGCTTGGTGAACTTTTAAGGAAACCGCCATTTTCATGCCAAACTGAAGGTGGTCCGTCTTACCCCGGTGGGCGCTCTTACCCCGTTTTTCCCCTTAAAATGTATAGAACGCTAATCGCAGTAGTGAAACCTCGGGTGTTTCTCAGGCAGAAAAGGCTTTCTTTTGAAATTTCAAACAATAGCATTCAAAAGGTTGTGCATTCGTATGATCGAGTAGATGTGATGAATCAATTTGAACGTAACTCACGATATTGTGCATCCCGATAAAATCCAGAAAGAGAACTTTCTCTTCATCGATCCTCTCTTCCGTTAATAAAGGTGACAAGACACAAGTTTGTCAGCATTTTTTGTCCTCAGGAATTGAATGGATCATTGAAGGTAGTTTTTGTCAGTGCTCACCACATCAAAACAAAGGCGTCATTGTATATGGGATTTAACATTGTGACAGTATTGCTGTTCTGTCAAACACACAAGGCTACGGTGGCGCTATCTATGCTTTCCATAGTGGCCGTTTTGGTTATTTTAATGATCCATTGAGATTGAATCGCTGCCTAGCGTACTGAAGTGAAAAAATGCTAACAAACCCGCATCTTGTCACTTTTATTGACAGAAGAGAGGATCGATGAAGAGAAATCGATCATGCGACTTACGCCCTTATTCTAGCACACGCTTGAATTTTTAGTCGCGAAGCAGTATTACTTGGGCTCCTAAGGCTGTGAACCGTTTCACCAGTTCGTTTAACTATTAGTTAAAATTTGACATTTCGATAGTTATTTTCCCCTCAAATGGTTAAATTTAACTTCGCGGTCGACCCATTTGAGCTTTGACAGTCGAGTAGTTATTTCAGAATATAGTTGACAGATGGTTAGTTATTCTCAAATTCACGGGAGCAGAAAATAACTAAAGGGGAAATAACTATCGAGCTGTCAAATTTTAACTAAAAGTTAAACGAATCGGTGAAACGGTTCACAGCCTAAGATGCGAAAACACCAGCATTGCAAATTTCACTGTTTTGTTTTGATTCTGCGTTCCGTTCCACAGCGTTCCATTTCACTCTACTCCGTTCCAAAAGCTACGTTTGATCCATTTTTAATCTGAACGATGCGCAAATTAGTGGGGTACAAATTAAAAAGTGTTCAGATTAAATGTGGTCAAACCAACGGGGGTACCCTGTACCCGCAACACCAATGTATTGTCGCACTGACACCAAACCGGATCGCGCCAGTGTCGAATCAAAGAAAATCAGTTGATTTTGCACTGACACAGCTGTAAAAGTATCAGCATACTTTATGCATGCTAGCTCGTACAGTGATATTTTTTCAAGTCAATATACTGCTTCGCGACTAAAAATGGATGAACCAACGTGCGCAGTTCGATTTTGACCAACTTTGACGCGTCGCGAGTCACTTCGCTATAGTGCGCATCTATGCTCTCCTCCATGACCATTATGCGCACTAATTAGAATCGACTTGCGACGCGGCGAAGTTGGTCAAAAATCAAACTTCGCACGTTGGTTAACCCATTTTCTAACGCGAAGCAGTATATAAACTATCAAGACTGAGTTTTATCACTTTGAAATGCATGCTGAAAAGTCATCATTGGTGCCAAAACGAATGACGGGCTACTTAGCCTTAATCCCAGATCTCCTGTAATTTGACCAGTTTCGTAAAACACTCAGGCAAATGGATTATCGATAAAGCCAAGTACGGACCTGAAACGTAAAGCACTCAAGTAAAATTTCTCCTTTTTACCAAAGTAATTTTGACAGCTGATCCAGAATGAGCGAAATGTCACTTTTACTTGCGGAATAATTGAGCGGCACATTTTTCCGTTCGGAAAAGTGACAGCTCCATTTGATTCGTACGGCAGGCGTTACCGACGTTATGAAATCAGCTCTACTTCTCAGCAGCGTACAGCTCAAGTAATTTCGGTAGCGGAATCATTCCTTGACCGTTTCTTGTTCTATCCTTTTGCACAGTACTTATGATCAGCGTACCGGCCATAAACATAGGAACCCCTTATGAAAATTCGCCACAAAAAATCGGATTGAAATTCATAAATTTGCCTTATGAAACCAGTATTTGAAAACAAAAAAATGTTTTCGCGGCAATCTGGAATCGAACCAAGAACCTTGCGATCGACAGGCCCGAGCGTACAACACGCGCCTATCGACGCCTTGATGTGGAGTGATGCTAAAACGCTAAAACGATACATAAAGCGTTCGTATTGCAATATTCGTTCCACCTTTCATAAGGCAAAATGTATGAAATTCGATAGTCCAGTTCGCTGCGTGAATGGCACATAGTTTATAAACTGTCGAATGGATCATTAAAATAACCAAAACGGCCACTATGGAAAGCATAGATAGCGCCACCGTAGCCTTGTGTGTTTGACAGAACAGCAATGCTGTCCCAATGGGCCGTATGAATAAAAAGCGTTGAACTTTACTACATGTAGCATCTACTCAAAAACAAAACCCACAAAGTTTACTACACTTTTGGTATGAATAAAAACCCTTTCGAACATGTAGTACCTACTACTTTCGAACATGAGCAGTGACTGATGCTGTACGTGAAGAAAATTCTATTCAGAGTACAGAGTAATGCTGCATGTTAAGAAAATTCCATTCAGAGTGACTCTTGAAATCAATAAAATCATGCATATATGCCAAATTTGTCACTTATTCACATGACAAATTATGTGAAAATATGAATATTCGATAATGATCATGAACACAAATTCATGTTGGTTATGTAACTTTACAGTATTCCCTTTATGTGCATGTGAATTTTATAATGATTTTCCTAAGAATTTTCGAATTTTAGCTAGAAATCTGTATCCTATGAATGAATCTTGAGATAACAGCAATTGTGACATTATAAAGTTCCTAACATTTTCAAGATTCCAGTATTGAGAATTTGATGAAATAGCGGTAGAATTTTGAGCTTCCTCTGTGAATTAAAAAAAAAACAGCATGTCGAACTCCGCTGATGGATATGGGATTCTTGGTATTCTCGTTATTTCGATAGGTTTCCTGGTAGTATCCCTGGGCTTGTTAGAAATAAAAATTCTCACAATAGTGGTTGAATTAAGGATTTTCTTTTACATTTTTACATTCAGACGCTCAAAGGTTTATACTATAATTGAAGATTTTTTCTGATTCTGAATCCCAACGGAACTGGAAATCAGTGGGATCTAAAGTTTACAAGAATTCCAAAGATTCGGACCAGAGTTTGCAAGAACCTCACTGAAATCTCAGAGATTCTTACAGAAATACCGTCTTAAAAATACCCGAATAATTTCAAAAGAATAATAGCCAGATCAAATACCGGATTTACTCAAAAGAATCCCAGAATAGCTTACAGAATCCCATAATTGTTATAACCAATCTAGAATGCCTATCGGAAACCCAGAATTTCTATAGGTATTCCAGAATTCCAAAGGAAATCAGAAAATCTGGGATGTCTGAATTCTTACATAAAATTAAGAATTACTCCTGGAATTACTTTATAATTAGCTGAAATCCATCCGACATCCGAGAATTCCTAAGAAACAACATAATTATCGTAATGCCAGATTGAGCATAATTATCGTAATGAGTATCTTCGTATCTGCCACACAATATTCACATGCAAAATGGTCAATTGACATTGAAAGCTCTCAGTAAGTACTCATAAGAACACTAAGCTGAGAGTTAGGCTCTGTCCCAGTTGGGACTTAACGTCAGAAAGAATACCAGATCTCTCAAAAAAAAAAATCAAAAATCTTTACCGGAATCTCAAAATTCTTTTCGAAATATCAAAATTTCTACGGAAATCTTAAAATACCGTTCGAAATATCAAAGCTGACATCGTATTCCCATGATATTTACTCAAATTTTAATTATTCCATACATTTCAACAATCACAATGCATGAGTAGCAAGCTCTGAAGCTAACTACCAGTAGCTTTGTAGTAAATGCTACCTTTATTCATAGCAACGCGTTGTTTGTAGTATGTTCGAAAGGTGTAGAAAGAGAAATGACACAAACATGTTCCACTCGTGTTCCACATCTAGCGTTTACTACCGATCATGTAGTAAACTCACTTTACTACATTTTTATTCATACGGCCCAATGTTAAATCCCGTATGAACCTATGCACGGGTTCATTATTTGACGTTTTAGCGGTGCCGAATTCACTGGTTTCCATGGTCACATAAATAACACGGCACCTCTAAAACGTCAAATAGTGAACCCGTGCATAGGTCCATACAGTGGCGCCTTTGTTTTGATGCGATGAGCACTTGAACGTTGAACTTTACTAGATGTAGCATCTACTCAAAAACAAAATCCACAAAGTTTACTACACTTTTGATATGAATAAAAAACTTTTCGAACATGTAGTATTTACTCCTTTCGAACATGAGCAGTGACTAAAGCTGTACGTTAAGAAATTTCCATTCAGGGTGCAGAGTGATTCTGCACGTAAAAAACAATCTAGTTTTCAATTCAGAGCGACGCAAGTGGGTGGTTTTGGGTCTTCGCCAACGCCAGTGATTGATGATTTTTTTAACATTAGCTTAACATCTATGAAGAGATCTTGAGATTACAGCTATCAAATTAGGAACCACATATTTTCTAGCACCAATACTGAGATTCTGGTAAAATTGCGGTAGAATTTTGATGCTCCTCGTGTGTTTTCTCAACAACATGTTGAATTCCGGAAGTTATAAGTGTTTCTGTGATATTCTCGTTATTTTGGTAGGGTTTCTGATAGTATCCTTGGAATTTCTAGAACTTAGAATGTAGAGATTTTTATGAGAATAGTAGTTATTCCATTGGTAGTCGTTAGAATTCAATGAGGATCTCCCCTAAAATACCAGGGTTCCCTTTGAAATTATTAATATTCTTATGGATTTCACAAAAAATCCCGTTAAAATCTATAAAATATTTACCGACGTTCAAAAGGTTTATATTAAAGCTTTGCTTTGAAATTCTTATGGAACTCGAGATCAACGGAATCTTAAAGGTTTTTACAATACAGGTATGTTCCGTTTTTATCAACACGATCGGCATTTTTCAGTTGACAAAAACGGAACCGTGACAAAAACGGAATAATTTTCTTAGACAAAATATTTTACAAATTTTTAAATAAAATTGCAGTTTTGCCAGGATAATAAACAATTTCATCATATAAATGAACAGTATTGATGTATAGGAGCTGTAATTAGCATAAAAATTGTTCATTTGTATAAGTTCGTAAATAAAGTGGATTGCAGACTTTAGTTAATCAATATGATTAAATAATGCAATAAATCAATAACAGTTCAAGTTTTCTTGGTTAGATGTTAGATGTAGGTTTCCTTGGTTTTAATGTATGAAATATGGAATATAAAAACGATAATCACATATATGTGCTTTGTATCATGAGATAGGTCATATTTGTATAAATAACTACAAGAAAGTGAGTCAAGCTGATTGTTTTTGTTTTCAAGAAAGATTTAAAAAAGAACAAATCTTTTTCTTCTCTTTATCCTCATCATTCCGCTTCTTCTTTTTCTTTATGGTATTATGTCCCGACTGAGGAAGAGCTTTTACAGCTGATTGTTCTTATAAACACTTCCGTAGTTATCAAGTTATATTTTTTTTTTGCCAAGGCACATTTTTCAATTTTTGCCACCCGATTGGCGATCAAATGTGGGGTTATGTTGCAAAAGTTTTGCAAGGTTAAATTAATCTTTACGGTTTCCGGTGTTTTGAATTGTCAAAATCTGTTCTGTAAAATGATTATGGTGATTTTTCTTTTAAAGTTATCACTACCAACTTCGACTGGGATGCACTAATCGCCATTCTACAACAGCACCACCTTCACCTTTTAGCTCTGCGTTCGATCACGAATAGACTAGCACTAAACTAAACTAAGTTCTACAGTTTTGTTTAGTAAAACAATATTGAATAGGTTTATCAAGAACACAAAATAGTACAAACTCCAGAACAAGCATAACCAAATTAGTACTTTTTGGTTAGGATCTCTTATGTTGAGTTTTATGCAATAAGCGTATGGCATTTGTTTTAAGCTCTTTATTAAACTTTTGGTCTCCACGTGAAGAAGAGGTGCGTGTCTGCTCAAAGATCAAGATCCCAACAAATTTGAGATAGGAACGTGCGCGACATGAGACCATCCATTATTAACAGTTTCTCAAATTGTCACCCATTTCAGTCTTTTTCCCTTTTCCTTGAGGCAAACTTATTATATGGAGATTGTAAATATTTCAATAGATTGTTAAGTATTGCTGGATCATTGCAACAGGACCTAATCAATGACTGTTGCTATAATCTGTGCAGTGTTATGCTTGAGAGATAAAAGATACCACATATTATTTTTATAATACGTTATTCTTAGATTACCGATTGGAATATTTGGAAAACAACGTTCACAATTTGCTTTAGATCGATAAATATGCATACATCATTCTAAAAGTATGAGATTTTTCAGTAAAATGATCATAAAGAGTAAAATTTATACTTAAGAATGCGATTAAATCTCACGATTTTGCTCTCGTTTATACAAATATAGTTTGTTCAGTAATGTAAACTAGTTTTGAACACGCTTTTTACTTTTTTTGCTGGGAGTGAAAGGATTGTATATCAGCAAATTTGGCCATAAATGTATAAATCAATTAAATGACTCATTGACAAAAAATGGTGGAATATTATTGATTTTTAAAGCTCTGCCTTTATTTCGATAGTATAGGATACCAATATACAATTCGTTCATAAAAATGAGGAATTTTGTTATGCGAAAAATAATGTTAAATTTTGACAAACAGCTTTTCTTAGGAGTTTTTTGAAAAAAATATTAAGTTCTTCAACTAAAAGCATCTTGTAAGATCTTATATTTTTATATCATTGTAGAGTAATAGTTCAACGATGCACAGAAAACCGATTACTATTTAATCAATAAATAAAAAGATATAGCATAAACAAAGTGTCCACTTTAGGAAATGAACAGTCCTTACTAGAGATGGGCAAAAACGTTCAATTATGGGAGCAAATCGTAGGTGACTCACTCACAAAATAATATGAAAAACGAATCATGTATCATATAAGGATCGCATAAGGAACGGAAAATATAATAGGTTTTGAATTAGAACATTATTCATATAACTAGTTGAACTATTTACACATGTCTGGTGCACTTTACTGTGATAAATCCAAGTCAAAAACTTTAACCCTGGGAATTTCGTGAGCACGCTTTCAAAAATTGCGCTTATAGTGAATCGTGACTCTTAAGAAAAGAATAATGACTCGTTCACTCATTATCGAGAGTCGACTCTTTTGAGTGAGTCGCCCATTTCTATTAGGTACGTACTCTACTAATCACAAATTTCAGTTGTTGCTAGCAGGCTTGATAATACTCCTCAACATCATCAGAGTTCGGTGATATACTCTAGAACAGCTTGCTGCTTTTGCCTCTTTGTGAGGGAGCGAAAAAATATGAGCAGAGAGACAACGAAAATTGAGCGAGGAAGATGCAGAACAGAGCAAAATTCCATAAAAAAAGAGTGCCATCACAACTCCAAGAGGGCTTTTTTGTTCGGGGTGGAACTCAAGAGTTCTTTTAAAGTGTGAGTGCATGTGAGCATAGCAACAAAAGAAAATTAGTACCAGAAAAAATATTCATATTTTTTTCTGCACTCTCATTCGAATCGTTTGAGGATCTGTGTTGTATCATCAAGATCTGTATTAAAACATCAAAATCGTCTCATTTTTGTATCTCAGAGGAGTTCTGTCAAGCCGTTGCTTTTTTAGTTGCCAGGACGTGGCCAGTGCAACTCTCGACTGTTGAAAGATGCGTCAATCTTGTCCAACAGCCCTTGCTGTGTTTGAAAACTCTAATTGATTAGCGGATAGGAAGGAGTCAAACCTTATTAAATCGTATTTGACTTGACACCTACCTACGATACATGGTGATCAACACTAACATAATGTCGAAAATTCAAGCCTGAGGCTATTGAAAAACATTTAAATAGGTTCAAAATAAGTTTTAAGTTTATATTTCAAGAAATAAAAAAATAAATATTTTCTTTTGTGTTGATAGAAACGGAATAATTTGTTGACGAAATCGGAACGTGATTAAATCGGAGCGTGACAAAATCGGAACGTGACAAAAACGGAACATACCTGTAATTACAAAGATTGATTTTCAGAATTACAAATGTTCACACAATAATACGCAGGAATCCCACCGCAATCTCATAGATTCTTACAGAAGTACAGCGGGGATTCGCTGGTTGGAACACGACTGCCTTCCAGCTAACGAATCTGACTCGTTAGTTGGAACGACTGACAGCTGGTGAAAATGCTGCAGACTCACGCATCTGGAGAGCAAATCATCACAAAACGCACATATACATGCACATTTTTTCTATATATGGAGACTTTAATGCGACGGTGCTCAGACGTCAAAGTCAGTTTGACATCTACTCTTGACATTCGAGTGCTTTTTAGTTGGAATATTTTCCAACTAGCGAACATCCAACCATCGAGTCATTGAATGTAGCGGACCCCCAACAAGCGAATCCCCACTGTACCGTCTCAAAGATACCCACAGAATTCCAAGAGATTGATATCAGGAATCTCATTCCCACCCCAATTCTAGAGTTTAATCTTACCGGAATTTCAGAATTGGCGGGGTGAATGTTTTCGTAACTCAGAATTCCTAAGCAAAACTCAAAATACCTTCCGAAATATCAAAACTCATATCGTTTTCCCATGATTTTTACTCAGAAGTAAATTACTCCATTCAATGGATCATTGAAGGTAGTTTTTGCAAGTGCTCACCGCATCAAAACAAAGGCGCCACTAAATATGGGATTTAGCATTGTGACAGCATTGCTGTTTTGTCAAACACACAAGGCTACGGTGGCGCTATCTATGCTTTCCATAGCGGCCGTTTTGGTTATTTCAATGATCCATTCCGCAATCTCAACCCAAGGAACAATTGGTAGCTTTTAAGTTACTTACATGTTTAATACAAGCTGCATAGCAGCTACCATTGCTGAACAAAATTTTAGTTGAATCATTAATTGAATAAAATTAATTTCCGCTTATAAAAAAGCTGTTATTCCACTTGAAGTTTGTGTTTTGAGTAAAAGCTGAATAAACCTCCGAAAATGCAAATATAGTAGCTCTTGTTCTACAACACATAAGAAGTTTAACAATTGACTGATTAAAAGCTTCTATAGGTTGTAGCCATCATTTTAGTAGAATATTGAACATTTGATTAACAACAAATCGTACAAAAGTTTCAGTGTCTTATACTTAAAATGTTGACCAGCATGATTAGTAAAACTTATAAACAATGTGAATAACAGTATATGAGTATGCTTTTATTCAAGCAAAACATGTTATGTCTTTTTAATGTTATTTTCAAAGGTTTTTCAAATCAAATCTAATTAGACATGTAGGCGACTACGGATCAATGAGGGTAAAATTTGAATCATATTGAATTAAAACGATCATAATTTAAATTTTCACAGTTTAGCGATCATCATCTTCGACGTTATTGATATCGGAAATAGTTACTAACCATAGCATTTTTAATGATCATCGAAGTAAAAATAATAATTTAACAATAATTACATGAATGTGCTTACCCAACTGAGAGTCCAGAGTCACAAATAAACACACATATTTAATTATTGTTGAATAATGGTGACAGCTGAAAAAAATGCCCTACGAAGAGCTGAGATGATGCTATTTAGATCCAAATTTAAGTCAATGTTCAACATTTTTCATTGGAATGAATAAAAGTAGAATCAACACTTATTAAACTTTTCCAAAGAATCTCTTTCGACTTGTCAAGATTGTTTTACTAATAAGTTGAACAAGTCATTTTTTCGTCTATTAAAGAGCCAATATTCAACCAAACAAATCTATTTGTGTAAACAGATGTACAAGAGACGAACTAACGTTTTGGTTGCTTCGCACTTTAGCTGTTTCCATGCTTATCATGAACATGATTTAAAGCAGAATAAGTAGTTTATAAAATCCTAATTCAACATCGATGTATCATCCGAGCAGTTAATCCAAAGAAGGCCAAAATAACGATTAATGAACACATTGTTCAGCAACAAATAAGCCTTACAAAAGAGGTCACACCATAGCCAAATTTTTGAAAAATGGACAAAATATCTTAAAATTGCGTTGTTTTCCCAAAGTATTGCAATGTTCAACTTATTAATATTATTATTATTCATCTGTATTTGAGTGGTTTTTTGTCCTTGACGAATTCGTCACAAACTTACTAATTTATATAAAAACATATTGGATACAATCATAACTGATGCTTTCTCAATACAATTATTCAATTATGTTAAAAAAAATGAATCAGTCTTCTGAAATAGGATTATTTTGAAAAGCAAAATGAGCACATTTAACATACAAATGATTGAAATATATTTTATATTTTTATAATGCTTAATAGATAGAATGAATACGACATATAATAATAATATTAACCTAATAAAAATATAATATGTGAAATAAATGAATTTTAATACAGTTAGATGATCAATTAAATTAAAGTTATAACAAGTTAAAACTTATTATAAAATTCGATTAATCATTTCAGACTGTTTTACACTGAGAACAGCGTTGCGGTTGAAAATACTATATCAGAGGGTTAAATTAAATACACAACGCCACTTGATTTGTGCAGACTAAATTCGCATTTATTTAGAATATTTTGTGCATTCAATTTTACCATGGCACCATTTGTATAGTAAAAATTACTATATCATGGTTAAAAACTTGCAGCAGACCAGAATCGAACCGAGGATCTGGCGATTGCCAAGCGCGAACGCTAGCCGCTCGGCTATCGACGCGGTTGGATTGAGAGGGAACAAAACGCAAATAAAAAGCGTTCATGATATCTCAATCGTGGTTGGGATAGTAAATTTAAAAACACGTTCATGGTTCTCATTACTGCAACGCTTGTTTCAGTGTACCTTTGTGGATAAACTTTATTTTTGACCAGCATTGACATAAATTTTCTCACTGTGCGCTATAAATAGCCGACTGAATTCAGCTCGCATCAGTACTGAACAGCAGCAGAAGTAATGCGCTTGTTCAGTTGTTGATCAGCATAGCACGTGTTGATTAGACATTGTTGAACAGAAGCTCAAGCATGATCAATGTTCAGCTACAAGAGGTTTATATTGGGCGCTGGAAGGCTGATATATGAATTCAAGGATGGCGCAGATGGCAAGGTATACCGCTGACGATGGGAAGGTCTCGAGTTTGAATCCAGTATTCAGGTAATAATTAAAAGTGATTATTAATGCATGGTAAAAAGTATACATTGCATTTGATGTATACAGTGTTAGCGATTTTTAGTAATTTATTTGTTTTCAATTAATTTTGTGGCAGTTGAATAAAAGCTGAGATAAATGCTTATGAAGCGATTTTGAAGTTTTAGAATAAAGTCAATATACAATATACGCTTTATAACTTCTCCAAATTTGTGTGAACAACGTCTGAACAAAGGCTTCACATGGAAATAATTAAAATGTTATTAAACATGATGCTGAATTAAACTGCAATAATGTTGTTTGTTAAATTAGCATTGTTAAATCATCAATCCTTATTAGGCTAAGTGAAACCTGAATAAACATCATTTCCATATATGATTACAGTCACTAAATGATAGGTAGCCTAATAATTTCGCCAGATTTGCTTGAACAATGTGTGCGTAGCAGCTGCAAAGTAATATAATAAAGCAACTATTCAGTATGTAGTTGTGAAAAATTGCTTAATAAATGATTATAAAATAGGGAAATGTTTCTTGGGAAAGCATGTGTAGCAACCTCTGAAGCTAACTACCAGTAGCTTTGTAGTAAAGGCTACCTTTATTCATAGCAATGCGTTGTTTGTAGTATGTTCGAAAGGTGTAGAAAGGAAAATGACACAAACATGTTCCACTCGTGTTCCACATATGAACTAATCTACGATGAGGTCACGCTGCAACTTCCAGCGGGAAGAAAACCTTTACTGCGGGCCGTGTTTACAGAAAATGAACGTTTTCGCTACACATTCATCCACTTCATGTTCATTCGATGAACATTCCTTCATTGGATGTTGGTCCGGATGTCATTTTATGTAAACACGGCCCGCATTAAGAGCGGAAAAGAAAAATAAAATCGACAATAAAAGAAGACCGTGGATAAGTCCATAGCGTTTACTACCGAGAATGTACACTGTAAAAATTGTAATACTTTTTTAAATGTGTCCCCACACATAATTTCAACAAACGATTTCAAACATCGAAGTAATCAAATTCGAACATGACGATTATGTGTGAATCCACATGGCAAAAATTTATGTGGTTACACACATAACGCATATATGAGGAATGAACCATCGTGAATACCGGCGATCTCATCGAAGACAGACCAAGTCAACCATTTTGCTGTTGTCGACTTTGTGCAAACTTGATGAAAATCCAGGCGAAAATCAACGATGTGGCTTTGTTTGAATGCATATATTGTTCTTATAATTTAAATTATCTACGTAAACTAAGTGGTTGTTCAATTTCAGGTCGTGGAAGGTGCTTTTTCTCCAACATACATTTTGCAGGCGGAATCGATTGAACAAGACCAAATCCAAAAATGGAATACTTGGCAGCCTTTTGGAATGCTCTAGACGGCAGCAAGTTTCGATCCCGATTCTTCATTCCACATAAGGAAGCGGCCTCTACAATCAGTAAAGAGAGTTCATCATCATTGCTTTTCTATCCTAGATTTCAATAAACAATGCTGGACAAACATTTCAAAAGGGCACATCGACATTGGTAAACATTGGCTTTGCAAGACGCTGTTGAGCTCAATTCAACTCGATCACGCTCACCAATACCACTATCAGGAAGAGCTAACACCAATCTTTCTGATAGTGGTGTTAGTTTGCGTGGGTGGGCTAAGAAGGGCTCAACAGCAACGTTTCTAAAAAAAAAAGGCTCAAGACCTCTTGGGCCCTTTTCAAATGTTTGTCCAGAATGTTCAATGTAATGCTATACCGGATCAGTTTGACAAAGAACTTGAAGTCAATTTAAATAAATACATATTATATAATAATGATCAAGGGAACATCAATAAAAGGGTGGTTAATATCAGAAAAATTAAATCATGTGAATTCAGGCTTAAAAATAGCGATATATTATTTATTGCACGAATGCATAAAACTTATGGATCTGGGTAATAATTTGTATGTGCTCTGACACATAATTTCAATAATCATCAGAATGAACCCCAAGTATGTGTGTCACACATGTTCATTATCTTTGTACACAAATTGCAAAAATACATTTGTGTCACACATACCAACGATATGAGGATTTTTACCAGTGTAGTAAACTCTATTTAACTACATTTTATTCATACGGCTCAATGATCCATTGTGGTTCCGTGTAATGTTTTCTTCTGAACATCGATAGGCCCTTTCCAAATATTGATCCCGAAATGTCAATTGACGCTGATGACATGTGACATGACATGTGTGGTGACATCAAAAAATCGCAAACCGGACCGAAAAGCACAACATCAAACGCGTCTCAGGACAGGACGACGATAAATAATTCTCAGTTCTTTTTACAAAATGGATTTTCTGATAGCTGGTGTTGATAATGTACTGTTCAAAATAGAGAAAGATCTCAATGAACAGTTCGGAGCGCTCCCGTTGCCGTTCCCTGGGATGGATAGTAAGTGGCAAAGTAGTAATTTTCAATTGAAATTTCTAACAATGTTTTTGATTGTAGAATCGACGGCTGCCGTCTGTTTATTCTTCAATGCCACCGATGGGACCGAATGCGATAAAGGGGCAGCTTGTCCGTTCCGCCACATCCGTGGTGACCGTACGATAGTCTGCAAACATTGGCTTCGTGGTCTGTGCAAAAAGGGGGACCAGTGCGAATTTCTGCACGAGTACGACATGACCAAAATGCCGGAATGTTACTTCTATTCCCGGTTCAACGCTTGCCACAACAAGGAATGTCCTTTCCTGCACATAGATCCGGAAAGTAAGATCAAAGATTGCCCTTGGTATGACCGGGGCTTTTGTCGTCACGGTCCCAGCTGCCGGCATCGTCACGTGAGGCGTGTCCTGTGTAATTTTTATCTGGCCGGATTTTGTCCCGATGGAGAGTCGTGTAAATTTATGCACCCACGGTTTGAGCTTCCACCGCCGTCGGAGACCAAGGATCAGCTGCCGAAACGCCTACCGACGTGTCACTATTGCGGTGAACCGGGACACAAAGCTTGCTACTGTCCTAAGATGCCTCAGGAGGTAATTATTGATATTAGAAGTTATAGAATTTTTTTCGTTGATATACCTTATTCGAATGTAGATCAGATTAACAGGTTACGAATATTTAACTAAAGTATAGAACGATTTCGATCAAGCCATTAGCTTTTAGACAAACCAAATATGTTTGAATGAATGTAAAATTTTTGAAATAACTTTTTATTTCAATCCTTTTTTTGAAGGCATCTTTTTTATTGCCATGGTAAAGTCCTTCATAGCAAAGCTATATGTTTTTGTGCGAGCCGTGACTCTTGAGACCACCTCCCGCTTCCCCTAGAGCGTTACGTAGTGTGTGGACATCTCCTAAAGTAAATCGGATCGTAAGAGTATGTGACGTTTTTAATATTTTCTTGAAATTAGAAATCCAGAAATTTATAAGAATTGTGCCTAGAATTCATACAGATTTTTGCCTAATATTCATTTTGATATACTACTTTGAAAACTTACGAGAAAACTGTGGTACTCGATTTCAAAAGAAACTTGCACATAATTATTTTCGGATTTTAGAAAACTACGTAGGTACTGAATTCTATTACAGTCCTGTCTAGAGTCCTACAAACTAAAATGTAGTTAAATTTTACCGTTTGATGCTTTTAAAACCAATCAAAAATTTAGTTTTTAGGAACTATGCGGTATAGTTATATTTTATAATATGAGGGTAAACAACTATTTTATTGTTATCTCTAAAATAACCTATAAATATGTTGATTTGACCGGTAGGGAGGTTTTTTGAAAGCTACTGTGGTCATATTTTGCCACACTATGCGTTGCATTGTAGTACTTCTTATTGCAAATTTTCTAACAATTCGGCCGACAAAAAAACCCCATGCCAAAGTGAATCATGGAAATGCCCAAGTAGCACCCCCACACTACCAGAATAACTTGCTCTCTATAAATTAGTAACATATTGCGTTACCGTGTGCGCATCTGACTTTGCACAGCGGCACATTGCGCAATTATTCTAAGAAAGTAGACATCATATTACAATTTTTTTTTAATTTAAATTTTCATACTTATTTAGAATTAATAATTATTCTTCCATTAAATTAAAATGAATTTGAAAACAATAATGCTTTATGTGGATTTATTCCGCTTAGCTTAGACTGACACTACACATATCTGATTGACCAAAGTCAATGAAGATGCACAAAGAATCAACTAGAAGTTCGGCTGGGATTGACCATAATTTTCTTCATTGTGCATAATTCACACAGGGTCAATAACGGCGCCGGCCACGTCCTTGCAGTCAGGTTAGCGGAAGGAATATTAGTGTGTAACCTTTGCTATTTGGAGACCGTGTTTACCTCTACATCTCCTCTGCATATTTATTGTCGACACTCACAGTTTTTTGAATAATCATATTTAAGTAACGTTCCCACCGTAGTAACGACAAACATGTTTAGTCATACATAATTAACAGATTTGGAATAAAAGCATGAAACGAGCTCACCAATTGGTCGGTGTTCAGACAAACCGAACTAGGTGATATATTGACATTCTAAACATACGTTAAGAACTCCATGAATTCTTATTTGTTCGATGCCATTTTGATACAGATACCAGATAAGTTTCATTATTATAGCTGATAATGTACATATTTTTATCATTTCGAATGCTGGTACGTTTTCCTGAAACCATTGAAAAAACACTTGGCCCAGTCTGCCTGAACACAGACCAATCTTGACTAAGCTCTTGACCACTTTCAGCGTGTGGGATCGAAATCCGTACACATAAGAAATGAATCTAAATCCGTCCCCTTCATACAGAACGCCTCTATTTGTATGAGGTGTACGGATTTTGAGTCTGTACGGATTTCGGTCCCCCACTGTATATGGGGATTTATTCCGATTCTTAAACATAAAAATCTTTTTGATCCATCCACATTACATTTTTTTCATATTCCAGCAACGCGAAGCAACCTTACGAATGGAGGAGGCAAGGTACCGATCGCTTGGCTATTTCAAACATCGCCAAAATATGGACAACTCCAATCCGAATCCAGAAGAAGCACCTGTCCTACCGCAAAAACCACCTCCGAGGCCCCTCGAAGAGATTACGTATGTATTTCATGATATAAATCGCATAATCGTGTATTTTACTGTTAAATCATTTATTGTGCATTTAGGTGCTTCAAATGTGGAACCAAAGGACATTATGCAAACAAATGCACGAAAGGACACTTGGCTTTCTTGTCCAACAATGCTGTTCGAAAGTAAGAGAAAAATTTCGATATAAAGTAGGTAATACAAATTTTCCATCTCAAAATTTATTGATCCGAAATACTATTTACCGTTATGCTACCATATTTCGCGCACGTTCCTAATTTTGCTCACTGACATTTTACACATATTTGTTGGAATATATTGGGCTATATAATTGCATGTTATGTAACCATGACTGAAGTAGAATTATTCAAAACACTAGCTAACAAAAATTTATTTCGCAAAACATGTTTAAAATGTCAGTAAGCGAAATTAGGAGCGCGCACGAAATATGGGTACTTTACGATAATTTCTATTTTGACGGCGAGAAAAGTGTTATGAGGTGGGATGTTTCGCATAATGGGCGTTTGGCGTACATAAAAGAAAATTATTTAGCTGGCCCGATTTTATCAGCCCGTTTTCCAAAATGTTTTTCACCTCGCTTCCAAAATGTAAATATGAGAATTCTTTCTGTCCCGTACAAGGTCTCATATTATGTATAATCATGGTAGCTTGACCAGGTTTACAAAAGATTTTTTGAAAATTTGATTATAACGAGGCAAAGAAAGCTCTCAGGTTAATAAATGGGGAATTGTTCTTATGAACACTAAACTGAGGAGCAGGCTCTGTCCCAGTGGGGACGTAATGCTGGCAAAGAAGAAATAGGACGGTAACAACGAAGACTCCTTCGGAATAAAATCATATTGAAGTACTTCTTATTGCAAATTGTCATACAATTCGGCCGAGAAACCCCCCCATGTCAAAAAGTGAATCATGAAAGTGCCCAAGTAGCTCTGCAACCTATAGGAAACCCATCTTATATGAAATTGGTTCATGCGAAATGGGCCACCATTATTCTGTTCATTCTGTTGAAACTATGTAAATTATTCACTTCGAGTTACCAGAAATATCTCGGCCCATTTCTTCACTAATTTGTACAATTGTTTGTTGATTATTTATTTGGTACTGCGTTTGAATATTCCTATTTCCACTCCGGTAAATTTGTTTATGATTTTATGAGGAACAAACTAAAACAATGCATTTATCAAGTTTTGTTACCTATAATCTGGGGGATGCGAAATGAAAATCAACAAGCAGCCAGGCTGCTGTCAAACGAACATTTTCATGAAAATGATCCGAGTATGCCAAGGGTTGTTTGGTCATAATTTCGTCACGCTAAAATGAGATTCAATTTATAGCATAGCATAGACTGTCTGTACATGCCAATGGTTGCTACTCCGTGATTGATCGGAACTGGTAAGAATTGCTCATCGATCCAAATGAATAAGGGATGGCACTTTCTACTTACCCTCGAAGTGCACATTTTACCAGCTCTCATATTACTGATAAATAACGGCGCCGGACAACTCCTTAAGGTCAGTTAGGATAGGGAAGGAATGTTAGTGTGTAATGATTGTTGCTTCTAGAGACCAAGAATACCTCTGCATTTCCACAATCACCACGGGAAGGGTGTTTATTAGTGAGGGAGGAAAAAGATCTGGGAGTCACCTTTGGTCGGTGATGCGATCCATGGATAGGGAGGAAAAATACGATTTTTACTTAAAATTAATGTGTATTTTTGTCTCGCTGTGAAAATATATTAGTAGAAGTTTTAAAAAATATGTCGACATTGAAAATATTGAACTATTCAAAGGTTATTTTTAGTAATAAAAGAGAAAAAAGCTATGTATAATAAAATTATATAAAACAAAAATAAGGGTTAATGCCGACACTTGAAGTGACGAACCGTCCATAGTTTGTTTGAAAATTACACAAATGGTATGTTCCAACGATAAATGCGTTATTATAAGCATGAAACGAGCTCACCAATTGGTAATTCATCCTCGATTGAACACGTATATCTTCTCGCACTCGCACTACATGAATCAGACACGACGCCAAAAGGAAACAAAACACTATTGGATTCTCATATAACATTCACCTCAGTACGGAAAAGCTCATTGCATATTATATGCAGCTCATATATGACGTGCTTTGCAAGTCTCAACGATGATGTTACATGCTGAACATTTTATTTCTACACACAGAGCGATTGCATAGGTTATATATGCAAAGACAATATGAATCAATAATGCCTGCTGAGAAAAATATCTGCAATTGTAATTTATTCTAAATGTTTGGAAAATAATTTTGATTCATGTTCAGATAAATCCTTAGTTCCCTAAAGGAACATTGGCCTAGTGCTTTCGAAACAGGCCACAGGGTTCCCGCGATTCCCGAAAAAGTGATCAATCCAAATATTTCATAGAGCTGGGCCGTGCGGATTATCAAAATTGTTGGAATTCCTAGGTACCCCAGGACCTAAAAAAAACGATAGTTCAAACAAATCGTTCAATACAATTTTCAAATGTCAATATTTTTCAAATCCAACAACACAATCACATTTTGGCAACATATTTGCTGGTGTGTGCATGAAATTGATCGAATAATTTCGAAATTGTGGAAACCTTAAAGAAAGTTTTAGAATGAGCCACTAGACGCAGTTATCTCGTTAAACGGGGCACATCCAGTTTCATGCGTTAATCCACATTAGTAAGTCAACCATTACAATAATAGGATTGATAAATCATAGATTTTTAATTTTGAGTAAATTTTTGATGTACATAAGGGATCAACCATAAAATACGTAACGCTTTAGGAAGAAAAAGCGCAAAGAGGACTAAATCATATTAAAATTATATTGTTTATAAGGTATTGAATAAAAAGTAGCACAAAAACTTACAATAATAGATAATCAAATTAAGGTACCGCGGGGCAAGTGGGTAAATGGGGTAAGTGAAAACAATTGATATATTTTACTGAATATGTGAATTAACGTTTAAAGCTCATGCGTAAACCTTTGAGGCCATTGAGAACATTACGATAGGTAAGAGATGTTACTCCGTAACAAGTTGGCGGCGTACAATCTTATTTTAATATTTTCAGTGGAAAAAAGTTGCGGAAAATAAGTTCCTGTACCACTTCTTAGTTGTCCTCTGTGACAGTTTCAAACTGCAATAAAAAAAGTTTTAGAATTAATTCGACGTAGATCTAAAAATAACTAAATTTAAACACCGTCAATTTTCTTATCAGGTGGGGCAAGTGAAAAGTTTATCATTAGAGATTGAATTTGTGTTTTCTCTTTAAGTAGCCATAAGTAAACATGGTTCGCAATTATCATAGAAAAACATAACGTGCTGATAATTCAAAAAACACTACACTCAAGTGTTAAAAGCTATTAGAAATCATGAAACTTCTCTCAAAGATGTTGCCAAACATTACAATATTAATATGTCT
Source organism: Aedes aegypti (assembly GCF_002204515.2). Lineage (NCBI taxonomy): Eukaryota > Metazoa > Arthropoda > Insecta > Diptera > Culicidae > Aedes > Aedes aegypti. The sequence goes on along the minus strand of NC_035108.1, from coordinate 231,928,028 downwards.
ACTTCGGGCAGTCAATTAAAAGGAAGGCGTTGACTGAACAGTTGCAATATTAGAGAACACACGGAAATCTCGTGGAATGTCTATGTAAAGCTAGTTCAAAACATAAAAATGGGGTTTAGATCTATCCACATAAAAAAGATTCTAAATACGTAATTGAAGGATTCCGTTTGATTTCTCCCGAAGAGTTATCCGACGTCATATCCGACTTTCTCAAAAACAAATAACGAGCGGTGGAAATTCTACAGAGCAGAAATGCAATTGCTGTCCTATAATGTAAGAACTAACATTGGAAATGTTGCAGTTATAATGTTGTCGAATCATTTCAACTAACATAACTGAACAGAAGAAAATTCAAGTGAAAAGAATAACATTTTCTTTGTTTACATTTTACTTATGTTATTGTTCATAGGGAAGCCTTAACAAATGTTAAAGCTAATAGAAATCGTGAATATAACTGTTTGTTTTTGAATTTATTGTTCAATACAATAAACTTTTCACTTGCCCCACTTTTGGGGCTAGTGAAAAGTAAAGAGACATTTTTCAAAAAACTTTTTCTGTATTTTTTTCTTCAATTTTTCATAAAAATTAATTTCAGCATGCTGCTTATATTTGGTAGGAGTCAAGCTAAAAAATATACACGACCTCATTTGTTTTAATTTAAAGTCTCTAGAATTTGAAGAATCTCAACTATGCGAATTCCATTACCCACTTGCCCCACGGTACCTTATAAATATGTTCTGTTATTATTGATATGCATGGCAGAAAACCTTTTAATGGGATGAAATTTTCCGTTACTACTAAATTTGGTAGAAATAACAAATAAAGTTAAATTAAAATAGAAAAGTAATCATTCTCATGATGCATTTCAAATTTCATCTCTGTCTTTGTTCAACTTTTAATTCGTATTTCAAAAATAAAAATAAATCATAAAAAAATACTTTTTTTTCTCCCTTTTATGCAATTACGTAATTTGAGATTGATCTTTTTTGCTATAAATCATTTGCTTGAATGTTTTAGTGCTACTCTCTAGGAAAATGTTTGAAACGTATAGGAAAAATTTTGATTCTCGTTTTTGTTTTGATATGTCCCACTTACCCCGGGTACAAAGATATTTTGGGGTAAGTTAAACCATCGAAAATTTCATATCAGACGAAACCAAAATACCGGTATATCGTTAGCAGCTTGTAATAATACTTAAAACTGTAGCTAACTGATGGTAATTCAATTTAGAACACATTTATTTTTTGCGAGTCAATGCAAGATGTAACAGTGTTGCATTTGAACGCGTTCAGTTTGCGTTCCAGTTCAAACCTTTGAACGAGAGATCAAGTAGACTTGAACATTGAGCAGTTCAAAAATTTGGACCCGTGCGAGCTGAAAATTTAACGCGAAATGAAAACTGTCGTCATGGCAGACACACGACTTATTTCAATGTTTCAAAGTTTTGCAAAGATGTTAGGAAACATTCGAGGTGCCATATATTTGTAACGATTGGATTTCAATATGTTATGATGTGGTGTTTTTCGTGTTTTTAACTTCAATGTGCATTTCGATGTGAACTCAATGTTCATGAGCAGGTGCAGAACCATGCACGAGAGTTCAACGTCTACTAGGTCCTCGTGCAAAATTAGAACGCATTCAGTTCACCTTTGGCTCGCGTTCAGTTTAAAATGCATCACTGAGATGTAAAACGTGTCACAATTTATCATGCAAGTTGAAAATGACGCTGAATTGACAACTGTTATATGAACCACATGGTAATAAAAATAACAATATTGTTTGTACTTAATACATTCAACTTTATAGAAGAATACCCCAATGAAAAATTTTGTCTAAGAAAGCTATGACGGAACGCCCCACTTATCCCGGATTTTCACTTGCCCCAGGGTACCTTATAATATATCAAAAATATCTATAGTTATCTTGGGCATCATTGACCAAAAAGGTCAATACAAATAGTCGATGGATTTTTCTTTTGAGATGCTGTCATAAATATCTACCGTTGTCTCATACAACATTTGGTGTATATGCTAAAATCAATATCAAAATGGACATGACTGTCTCCCATCAAATGCGATCACCTGTCTTGATGGAAGATGTTGTTTTCAAAGTAGTTAAATACGCCCTTATGACAAGTTGTTATCGATTTGGAAACACGTGAATAAAAATGCGATCAATTTTTATATTTTTGACAGAACAAACTCATCAACTATAAAATCTTACATAATCTTACATGGAGAACTAAGCAGATAATAAATAAGTGAAATCATCTGAAATATTCACTTATAAGCCAAGCCGTAAGGACTATCATATTGCGGATATTTTGAGAACTTTCTTTCCTACGGTAGCCTCAGAGTTCTACCGCAGGCTTGAGAATCATTCTATCATTGAATAAAACATTCTGATCAAAGTATGCTGCTACTACACGAAACCATGAAAAACAGCTGTAGTTGTTTTCTTTTAAACCATAAAACGGAGAGTAATCTCTGAAATGGCAATACATTGGAGAATTTTACAGCAAAATAGATTTTGTTCTGTGGTTCTCTGAGCAGGTTAGTACACCATAAATTTATTTTTTGCACTTCGAAGTATCTGCGATAAATTATTCATGAAATTCAATAAATGTTGATGTGTCAAATTTATTTCAATTGACCACTAGTCCGTAACTCCTAGAACCTGTTACGGAATCACTAGGTAGCCAAAATTACTCATGGTTACTGAACACATCTCTCTTATTCTATAAAATTTTGAAAGGTTTTATGAGCCGTACGGTTAGGTTCCATCAAATGTTTGAAGTGGTCATTTATCCAATACTCTAACCACTAAGTGACAAATGTTACCTTAGATAACTGTAGACATCTCTGATTAATTCTCTATAAATTTTTGGCTTAATACACCACTGAGTGCCCAACATTTTTTTTTTTTTTTTTGATAACTGAAGACATCCTTGATAAATAATCTATGAAATCACAAATAATGATGAGCCACACTCAGTCCCGTTAAACATTTGAATTGATTACTCATTCGCGACTCCTGGAAATTGTTACGAGGCTAGTTGGTTAACAATTTTATTTGAGATAATCGCAGACATTTTTAATGGGTGCTCAAAACAATTCAAAAGATATGTTGTGCCACGAGGCTCGATTCCATCAATTATAGAAATTTTCCATTTTTTTTTAACTCGCGGAACTTTACATAACTGAAGATTTATCTCATATGTTCTTTCAGTTCTTTCATATGTTTGAATTAGCCACATTTTCGGGAATCCCGGAACCTGTTATGGAACCGATATCTCGGATCTCTGTGGAATTCTGTATTTTTTTATGTGCCACACGGATCAGTTGTATCAAACTAATGAATTGGGCACTTATTCAGGAAACACGGAACGTGCTACGGAATCACTGAGTGGCCTTTATTACCTTAAATTACTGAATACATCCCTGATGGGTTCTGTACGAATTTGAAAAGTTTGATGAGTCTCATGATATGGTTCCTTCAAATTAACGAATTGACTACTTATACGGGAATCCCGGAACATGTTACGGAACCACTAGGTGACCAATGTTGCTTTTGATACTTGAAGATATCGCAGATGAATTATGTATGGAATTCAAATAATTTTGATATATTGCACAGCTCAGATTTATCAAATTTTTCGAATTTGGTACTTATACGGGAATCTCGTAGGCCAATGTTGCTTTAGGTAACTGAAATTATCTCTGATGATTTTTTTATTGAATCCTGCAAACTTTGATGTTTCAGCTCAGTTCTATCAAATGTTTGAATTGGCCACTCTCCACAATCCCGGAACCTGTCATGGAATCACTAGGTAGCCAATGTTACTTTAGATAGGTAACTGAATATATCTTTGATGAATTCTCTGTGACATTCTGAAAATGTTGATATATCACACGGCTCAGTTCTATCAAATGCTTGAATTAGTCACTTTTCCGGGAATCTCAGAACCTGTTACGGAACCACTGTGTTGACCAATATTGACTTAGATAACTAATTGAATATCTCATGAACTCTGTATAAAATTCTGAAAAGTTTGATGTGTCGCATATGATTGCATCAAATGCATGAATTGACCACTTCCCCGGGAATACCGGAACCTGTTACGGAACCAATAGGTGGTCATACTCAGATAGCAACGTCTTGGATCAATTTGTTATAAAATTCTGCAAATTTTGATATGCCACACGGCTTGGTTCCAACGAAAACATAAATTGGCTACTACTCCGGATGCCCTGGGAACCATTTAATGGCCTCCGGAAATGACTCCTTGGCCACTTGATAACCAGTAGTGCCCTGAACAACTAACCAGTTGATTAGATACCATTTTAAATGCATTTTAGACAAAATACCATGTTTCACAATTCACAACAAATGCATTTTGCTCTTATAAATGCTCTCGCAAAAATGGCAAAACCTTGGTCCCTTTGGCACCGATTCTGAGCGGCCAAGTCCAACCAAACTAAGATTTTTAGCCAGATTCACAAAATATAAGCCTTGATGATAATTTTGAGTACAAAAAACATTTATATCTGGTAAAAAACGGCTGCGAAATTCGTATGTCAAATCCGGGTCAATATGACCCGAACACCTTAAACGTAACTTTTTTTGAACACCTTAGGAAGGTTAAAGAACAAATAAATTCAAGACAAGTCTCCTTTAAGACTGTAGAATAAATGAGCTGTGCAAGTAAATACAATAGTATTAAAATTTTGTGAAAAAAATATTCTAAATATTCTAAAGAGTCATTTTGGAAAAAAATCACCATCATGGCTGATCCACAGCACCACGTTGCTGTCCCTCCGCGACCGCTGAAGCCGGTGACCAAAAATCACGACAAAGACCAACCCCAAAAAATGCACTCCTAAAGCGCTAGAAGCTTTGTCTGGCTAAATTCTGCTCCTGGCCCAGTGTGCGTAGTCAAAAAAAATACCTAGATATTATACTTTACAAAAATATAATTTATCGTTATACGATTTAATATGTTATCACCAATTGATGGAATTTGTTTTTAAATTGAATAAAAAAAACACATAATTGTAGACCGATTTGAATGTATTTATTACGTTCCACGTAAAATTCATCAACATTTAATTTATTATAAGCACCAATCTTAGCGTCATGTAGTCTAAACGTCTAAACATATAAAACTACAGTATCGCAGATATTTTCCAACATAAGGTCATATGCCACCCGGTTATTCCGGCCATTACAACCTTCCCGCTCGTTCGAACTTGTCAGCATCGTGCAAGTGATAGGCCGGTATATAAATCAGTTCTCCTGCCTTTCCCGTACGCTTCAAATTCGGATTTGGAATAGTGTTGGTTTTATCTCCGATTGACGTGTACCTGGAAATAAAGGTGGATTTTTTATGGATTACAACCATTTATGAAAAAAATTACAGATTTTGTGTGAATGAACGATCATACAAGGATCTGAACATGTGATCGCATTAGAATAGTCGCGTCGCTATGATTGTTATGGCATTGTTCTAAGTTGCTTAATTAGTTTTAATTATTATTATTATCCATAGTTAGAGTGTTTATTATTTATCCATAGTTAGAGTGTTCAGCCAGACTAGACGTCATCTTGGTCCTATTACTAGGCCCAATGAAATGTTACAGAACAGTTCAATTCTGCAATATATAATTGTGCCCAATGAGAGGATCATAACCGAGAGAAGTCTAGAAGATATTTTAAATTTAAGCAAGGGATGGTACACAAATTATGTCACGCTAAATTTCAACTTTTTCAACTCGCCCCCCCCCCCCATCCCCTTTTGTCACACTTTTTGTATGAGTCCTCCGAAAATTTTGTAAGGCTTGTCACGCTTGGCTCGACCCCCTCCCCTCCTAGGAGCGTGACGTGATTTGTGCATGACCCCCAAGAAACCTCAACCAGCTTATTTTAAAGTCGAAATTTCGCTGAATCCCGAAAGTTGAGCAACGGCATTGACAATAATGGATCGTACAACTTAAGACCACATGTCTTCATTGTAAAAAAAATATAGTAATTACCCTCTATCGTACAAACTGCAGTAGGGTACTTCGTTTTGCAGAATGTATTCCCAAATATCAGAACAATTCCAATCCAACAATGGACTTATTCGCATCATCTTCGGCCACCCTGGGTCTGTTTCCTAAAAAGAAAGGATGTTCCATTATGCTTAGGTTTTAACTTTTGAGGAATATAGTTCTAAATTGTATCTACCTGCATTAATTTTAGATTTCCGCAATATGGGTCGGTTCTTCGGGATCCCATGAGGCACGCCTTGATTTCACGATTTTCGCTACATATTTTTTCCAATATACTTTTGATACTACCTCTAATTGCTCGGATTTTTATGCCATAGTGTTTTCTGCAGTGATCGATGAATTCTTCGACTTCTTCAAACGGTTCCTTTGGTTGCATGTAGACGCATTGTAGGTCATTACAGGATACTATTGTAGGGAGCATTTTCATAATGATGTCCAGTAAAACAGTGCAATCTTTCCCTCCATTGAAGGAAAGAAATATTTCCTCAGGTTTGTATGTGGCATACGCAAGCTTTAATAGCTAGAATTGAAAAGAACAAAGTCAGTTATAAATACCAACTGAATAATACACAACCTTGACAGTAAGATAAAAATCTTGAATGGAACTAGTGAAATGTGTATTACTACTTAACAAAATAAACTAATTTGACATAATAAGCTACTTAGTTACATTTCCGTAAACAAGAGAAGTAATATATTTAGGCGCTTACAGCAGACTGATTGAATAACGTGAATTTTCAATATTTCAATATCTGGATTTTATCCTTTTAACTCGTGTAGGCCTGGGTGAAAGCAAATATACTAAAACTCTCACCGCTACTTAACGGATTCAAATAATATTTTTTTCAGTATACTCGTTCACATATCTTATTTCTAAAAGTGGCCAGAGCGTCTCGGTAATATTCCTGTGGCCGGATTTATTCTGATGGGTCACTGGGACAAGTCGGGTAAAAAAGGGCTATTTTTTGGAACAAGCCAAGTAATCTTTTTTTTTGCAATGCCAATAATTTTAATTTTTTTTTTGTATGGTGTTCAGTTGGAGCTGCCTGACAGCTTAACTTGTCAAGGCTGAACCCTCGGTCTGGCTTTTGCCAAGTTTCCCCTCTACCAGACGGACTAGGCTATGGTGCCCATTTGAACATTGTTTTTTATTCGTATTGTGACGTGGTAGTTTTTTGAAAAATACCCATATTCCCTTGCTTCTGAAAAAAAGAAGCATTGTGAAAATCAGAAGCTCCATCAGAATTTGTTTGAAATAGTATTGTAGTAGTGTCATTACTAATACTGTCTAGTCGAAATGATTTTTAATATCTTGTCATTTAAGTGCTATTCTGAGTACTCCTATCTTTTACGTAAGTTTAGAGTCTTAATGTCAATTGTCGTCAAGTCTTAACAAAACTAGGATGTTTAGTAGTAGTTCTAGTTAATTTCATTTTTTGTTGCTTTTTTTTTTTTTGTTTTTTACAAGGGGGAAATCTGCAAACAGATCCCCTGAGAAGATAACTCAGGGAATGCGGGGATGACGCACCAACGACGACCCGCTAAAACCAGCCTATGCACTGTGCTTGAGCAATTCATTTAGAATTGCTCAAGTGGTGAACAGTGCATCGACATGACCCTTGGACTCAGACCCTCATCTCCCCGGAACCACCTTACGGTATTTCTTCGGGAAGGGACCAGTGCATATAGCACAACACGTGTAGCAGAAGTAGCCTAGGCAAAACTGCTTCTCCTAGCCGACTTAAACAATGTTACAAGGGACCAGCCTCGGCAGGGCTAATCCTCTGCAGCCAACTCTTGGTCGGCGCGCCATAGACGCTGCAATTCTAACATAATGTGAGTGACAGCCGTAGTTACTGCATTCCAGCACTCGGCATCCGCACACATTCTCTCTATAATATTGTCGGGGGACGTGTCCCCTCCGCATGTAGTGAGCATGTGACCTCTCACAACAATGAAACGGGGGCAATCGAACACGACATGCTCCGCTGTTTCCTCTACACCAGCACAATTGGGGCACGCAGGAGATTCTGAGTGCCCGAACCTATGCAGGTACTGTCTAAAGCAACCATGTCCTGACAGAAACTGCGTCAGGTGGAAGTTCACTTCCCCACGGCTTCTACCATACCAATCTGACACATTTGGTATTAGCCGATGGGTCCATCTACCCTTAGTGGGGTTATCCCATTCCTGCTGCCAGCTTCTGAGCGTTTCCTCTTTACACGTGTCGCGGACTCCTCTGGTACCCCTTTGGTTGAAGCATTGAACATCTTCCTTGATGATGAGCCCGATGGGCGTCATCCCGGCTATGATGCACACGGCCTCTTTAGATACCGTCCGGTATGCACTTGCTACTCTTAAGCACATTATCCTGTACGTGCTTTCCAACCGCTTTAGGTTTCTGCTCGTTCTAAGCGCTTTTGACCAGATTGGTCCTCCATACCTTAGTATGGATAGCGCCACGCTTGCCAGCAGCTTGCGTTTGCTGGCAATTACAGCAGAGCTGTTAGACATCATCCTCGAAAGCGCCGCTATAGCCGTAGATGCCCTTTTACAGGCATATTCAACGTGGCTAGCGAAGCTCAGCTTGTCATCGATCATTACCCCAAGATGCCTAAGGGATCGCTTGGACTCTATGGTGCAATCACCTACCGAGATAAGCGCCCGTTGCTCGGACTTGCGGTTGTTGACCACCACCACTTCAGTCTTGTGACGGGCCAGTACTAGTTTCCTAGACTTCATCCATTTCTCAACCAGGGAAATAGAGTGCGCTGCTGTCAACTCTACTTCCTCCATCGATTCACCATAGACCACTAGGGTGATATCGTCGGCGAAGCCAACAATCTTAACACCCGTCGGAAGGGGCAGCCTCAGTACGTCATCGTACATCGCATTCCATAACAGTGGGCCCAGGATTGAACCTTGAGGTACTCCCGCGGTAATTCGAACGCTTTTCTGCCCCTCCTCTGTGTCATACAGTAGAATCCTACCATCAAAATAGCTTTCTAGAAGCTTACACAACTGCACCGGTACCTTGAGGCGGTGAAGCGCGTGTGCTATTGCTTCCCAGCTTGCGCTATTGAACGCATTCTTCACGTCCAGAGTGACAACCGCGCAGTAACGGATGCCGCTCCTTTTATGCTCGATTGCCACCTCAGCTGTCTGAACGACCGACTGGATGGCGTCCAGAGTAGATTTACCTTTTCTGAATCCAAACTGGTTGTTGGACAGGCCGTCCGCACTCTCCGTATACGGTACTAGTCTGTTGAGAATCAACCTCTCCAATAACTTGCCCGTCGTATCTAGTAGACAGATAGGTCTATACGCCGACGGGTCACCTGGTGGTTTCCCCGCCTTTGGTAGTAGCACCAATTTCTGTCGCTTCCATACATCCGGGAAGATTCCTTGATCAATGCAGCGTTGCATCGTGGTTCTGAACATGTCTGGATCCACGTTCACTGCCGCTTTTAAGGCAACATTCGGGATACCATCGGGTCCCGGTGCCTTGTTTGACGCGAATGATTTCACGACTTCTGCCAGCTCTTCGTTCGTCACTCTCGCCACTTCTTCTCCTTCATCTGCCGCATACGGCGCTGGGGGCCATGGGCTTATGGGATGGTGCGGGAAGAGTACATCGATTATCGATCGCAGCAACTCGGGCGATTTCTCTTGGGGCGCAATGGCTCCTTTGGTCTTAGCCATTACCACTCTGTAGGCGTCACCCCATGGACTAGAATTGGCACTCTCGCATAGACTTTCAAAGCATGCCCGTTTTCGACTCTTGACTTCCTTTTTGAGAGCCAACTTTGCCTCTCTGAATGCTGCACCGCGTTCCTCTCTTTGTGCTTCTGTGCGTGCGCGTTGCATTCTTCGTCTAGCCCGAAGGCAGATTGCTCGAAGATTTGCAATTGATTCGCACCACCAATACATCGGCGGCCTGTTCTCTCTAGGAGGGGCTTTTCTCGGCATGGAAGCATCACACGCTCGTGATATCACAGCAACTAGCTCTTCACCGTTTAGGTCCAGAGTGTTTCGTTCGCGCCTCAGGGCTTCAGTGAATACTTCGCCGTCGAAGCGCGCTGTTTTCCATCCTCGGGCTTGGGTCGAGTTACATCGCGCTGCCTTCCGCCCGCCTGGTATTATACTATAGCGAATCGATTGATGATCGCTATGAGTATAACCGTCATCAACGCGCCAGTTCATGGTATCTAAAAGGTTAGGACTACAAAACGTCACGTCGATGATCGATTCTGCACCATTTCTGCGGAAGGTACTCACTGTGCCCACATTTGCCAGCTCTACATTTAATGCGGCCAGGGATTCCAACAATAGCTGGCCTCTTTGATTGGTGCAGCGGCTACCCCACTCCACTGCCCATGCATTAAAGTCGCCAGCTATCACTACTGGCTGCCGATTAGCTAGTTCGGCAATCATCCTGTCAACCATGTGGGAGAATTCCTCAATCGACCACCTTGGGGGCGCGTAACAACTGCAATAGAACACGCCGTTGATTTTTGCTATCGCAAAACCGTCATTTGAGCTAGAGACTACTTCTTGGATTGGGTATCGTCCTGTCGTCCCTATAGCTGCTAGCTGTTGAGACCTATCCGCCATCCAGTTCCCGTTGTTGGCTGGTATGCGGTATGGGTCCGATAATAACACCACGTCAGTCTTGGTTTCCGAGACTGACTGCCAAAGCAGCTGCTGGGCTGCATCACAGTGGTTTAAATTTAACTGTGTTACTTCCGTTTTGGCTGCTTTGATACTCCGCTTGTGCCCGGACATTTGGGTCCGCCCGTTAAGTGTCCGTTGTCTGCTCTGTCGACACATATTAGGCACTTAGCGATTTGCTTACAATCGCTTGCCCTATGGCCTTCAGCGCCGCATTTTCTGCACATCTTACTTCTGTCGGGACCATTGCAATTCCACGACTTATGGCCCTTTCCGAAACACTTGAAGCAAACTTCAGGAGGCTGTTGTATGCTCAGCCGGCAAACCGACCAGCCTACCTTGAGTAAGCCCAAGTCGATGTCACACTGCTCTTTGAGGGCAGCCGAGACCTCCGCTGCATCGGTGACCTCATCCAGATTTTTACACTGGAGAGTCGCTTCAGCAGTAAGGGATCTTACATCAACCTCGTCACCAAGTACTTCTTGTGCCAGTTGCTTATAGACTGCACCCTTTTCCTTGGCGTCCTTCTTTAAGACTAGGATCATTTCACCAATCCTACTTCGCCTTATGCTTCGCACGTCTGCGCCCAATGGCGATAGCTTCTCTGTGCTTCGCATCGCCTTCAGAACCTCGGCGTATTTTGCTTCCTCCGTTTTGATAAAGAGGGCTTCGCCTAAATTCCTACGTTTCGCTGTTTTCGGTTTAGCGCTCTCCTTGGGCTCCGTTTTCGGTTTACTCTGTTTTTTCTTATTTCCAACTCGTATCCACGGGTTGCTGTTGCCTTGCGCCCGTGGTTCCTGTGGATGCACTGCCTGGTTCCGGTTAACCCGTGGCTCCTTTTTCTTGGCTTTCTTGGCCTTAGGCTTGGTGTTGGCCTCTCCTTTGTTGCCATGTCCTCTTGATCGCGGGGCTTGGCTCGTGCCAGCTTTTCCGCTCTGGAGGACGGCCGCGTAGGTTACTTTTCCCTTAGCAACCATACGTCTTTTCGCCACGTATTCATCCCCGGAAGCTTCCCTCTTCCGCATCGCGTATCGAATAATATCATCAGATATATTCGCGTTGCCTGTGAAGGAAAACACTTCGGTCTGACACGACCTAGTGTCTTTTTGGCCTTCTACCTTGCCAAGTTGTTCCTTGGCTTTCTCGTAGTCCTGCTTTGCAGCTAGGACTGATTGTCGCAATTTCAGTAGACTTGTTTTCAAGTCTTTGCTGATATTTGTTTTGCTCTTAACATACTCGATGATGACATCAAGTTGCTCAGCAGCTACCTGCATTTTAGGGAGGTACTCCCTATTGCGATCCATGGCCTCGATTAGTCCCGGGCCATCGGTCACCACACATGTTGCACTGGAGCGGCCAGTGCCTGCCGTCGTCACAGTATCTAGGCTTTTGCCCACACTGTTTTCAATAAAGTTGGTCGCCTCCTTCCTTGGCGGGAACCTTAGCCGGTTACTGATAGGTCCAGAAGCCTCTCCTTCACATTCCGCTAGTTGTTTGTTTTGGTTGATCATCTCTTATGGGTCCCCCTAAGAGCCGCTATCCATCTCCGCTGGAATAGTCGCCTTTATAATCCCATGGTTATCTATGCAAGCAGGGAGGCCATGCTAGGGTTGACATAGTCCTTTATGGGGTACTATGTTCAGAGCCGGATCGGCGCAGGTCAGGTAATGGCATCTGAGCCTACTCCCGCCCAGTTGGAACAACCAGGCGACGGATTTGGAACGTACTCTAAGGCCTGCCACGGTTTTACGGGACGGGGGCAGCCTGCGCCATTAACCCACTCGCCGTTTCGGGCCAGTGTCACCCGACCCTACTAAGGGAGTAGAATGTCGCCGCTGTCAGCCTCAAAGCATATTATCCAGTACATATACCGTTACTTGTCCTTTGTCGTGCGCTGCCAGTATACATAATTGGGGCCGTACTGGCGTTTGTCCCAATGTGCTTGAAGCACTCCTTCTCGTAATTCCATGCCTTGTCCGTTTGTATCGCGACCAGTATGCCATAATCAGGATCTCACTGGCATCAATCCTGATGTGCCGGTTGGCACTCCTGTTAGTTTGGGCTAGGGTACTTTAAGCGGCACCGGTCGCTGTGACAGAGTTGCATTCGGATTTTTGTGGTTTTTATGAAGGTTCATCAGAGCCCACTGCGAACTTCACCACATCCTGGGCAACTCCCCAACTCGCAGAGGTCCGGGGGGGGGGGGGGGGGGGGGGGTCCGTTAAGCCCCTGGACTTTCGTCCCTGCTGCCCCAACAAAAAAAAAACGCATAATGCGAAGCCATAAGGGTGAAAAATTTAAACTAATTTACAACATCCTTATAATCCCACCCTTATTTAGCCTCAGGTTTGAGACTGAAGAAGGGAAGCCGATTGTCTCGGAGAAACACAAGGTCACCTGCACCATTGCTCCGGGTAGCACAAGAGGGGCACAGTACTGTAGAGGGCGCCCTGGTACTCCACAGGCTCCGTTTGCGGTTAGGTTTTTTTAGACCCCCCTAACCATTCATTCTTAGGCACGGTAAGCTTAAAGCGACATGAATTAGGGGTCACCTGTGAGATGGCCTTTTACCACCGGAACAGGCAGTCCGTAGTGTTAATTCTTAGCCAATTGAAACAACCGCTACCGACACTACACGGCTATCTAGGCTGTTCGGGAAAAGGAAGTTAACATTGATGATTAACTCCTGACGTGCCCAAACAGCCTGTTCATTTTTTGTTGCTAAAAGTATTTATTGGTCATTACGTTCATCCTTAAAGAAAAAAGTCCATTTATCCTTAAAGAAAAAAGTCACTTTCCTTGTCTGTTCAACAATTTCCCGAAACTAGCAAGTGTAGCCTAATGATCGATCTCAGCGTCTTACTTTCCATAGTGAATATTTAAGAGTAAAGTTACCTTAGGCTTCTATTAGGCGGCGTCCATTTATTACGTAACGCTAAAATTGGAAATTTTTGACCCCCTCCCCCCCCCCCTCCGTAACGCTTTTTGTATGAAAAATTTCAAATTTTTGTATGAGCCGTAACGCTTGAGCCTACTCCCACCCTCCCCCTAGAGCGTTACGTAATTTGTGGATGCCGCCTTATAGTCTTTTACAAGATTCACTTTTCGGTGGCAGAAGCAATGCTTCACAACGCCTACTTTCTCTACTGGTAAATTTTGCGAAAATGAAGCTGAAATTAGATTATTTATACCGTTGTTACAAAAGAGGTATTTCTTATTATGGCAATGTAAAAACCATATTAAAATAAGATTGTCGCCACTTATTTCTATATGATTTACGTCGTATATGATAACGATGTGTCTAGCTAGCTAATAGTAAGAGTGGGTACGGATCATTCTGGTTAACAAAAGGCAAACTGATCGTCACCAATAGTATAAATATGCACTTCGAATAGATTAATTATTTGAAATGGGCATCAATTCTATCAATGACGCAGAATGTCTGTTGGATCACATCCGAGATATTATTGCGTCTATGCCATATAAATTGTGACGCGGCTTTAAGCAAAAAATGCCAAAAGGTGATACCACCACTACAGGTTACGCCTTTGGTTTACATCATATGGGCTTCACAAAAATGCGTTTCTACAAGCTTGGTACAGATGTTTAAATACAAATTGGTCATTATAGGCGTCCTGGTGACCCGGAAATGGTCATATGTAGGAACAATCATATACAGAAAGCATGGTTATCCAAATAAATCGTTTCTCAAAAGGTTCGCACCCATGCGTTTGTCTCGAAATTCTTCAATATAGTGGCCACATTATGATCGATTCCGAAAACTATCTGTAACTTGAAATTTTCCTACCTCCAGGGACATGACAGAACATCTCCCTTTTCACCCGACCTGACTTAGTGACCCTTCGGAATAAATCCGGCCACAGGAACTTTGCCGAGATTCTTTCGCCACTTTTAGAAACAAAATATGTGTCGAGTATACTGACACAAAATAATTGAAATCCGGTGAATATTCGCTGAACGGTGAGATTTTTTTCTTATTATTCAGGCCTAATAATAAGGGTTAATACAAATGCCTTCAAATTTTGGATGGTTTCAAATTGGAAATACAAAAATAAACAACTCCAATGTATACCTTTAAATATAAATATTTCACAAAATAATCTTAAATGCGTTTGTGTTAGGTCTGTGGTGGATTAAAAATTAGAGGTATAAAAAGGTATAATAATTCTATCAGATTGCAATATGTTTAAAGCTCAATGATACTATATTCCGATAGTTTTCCGAGAAAAATATGAAACATGATTAATTTTGATGTTACATAGTGCGGAAACTGGCATGATATTACTTTTCGTAATTGGACAATTCTACCTGATATTTTCCATTTTTTTTACAAAATTAGAATTAATTGATTCAGAAATATTATTTCATGAGAATTATTACACACTTATCATGTTATGTTGTTTTTGTTGGGTGGTTTTCTTTCTATAAATTCTTTAATTTAATGCATAAAATCTAATCCACGTTCTATATTTACATTGTCCAATCTTAGTTCCAATTGCAATAATGACTAACAGTGGTTTGGTTGTGGATTTCCATGTTTTTGTTTACAGTGCGTAGGACGACAATTTCTGAAACAATTCTAACAGAATATGTTAGAAGTGATATGACCGACAGCTCAAACTTTCCTAAAATTTTGAAATCGTTTGAAATGCAAAAATCGTAAGTATTTCAGTATTTCTGAAGTTATTTCCTACTTAGGTTCAAGTTCAATTTCAATTTTATAAACTTCAAATAAGTATAAATTCATTCTTCAAATAAGTACAAATCGTTTTCTAACTCGTCAAGCCAAAGCAAGATCTATTGTGACCAAGAATGAAAGCTTTTTCTTCACAAAATAGCTCGTATATGAGCAGCACAGTAATCGCCTTCTACC
The DNA here is from genome assembly GCF_002204515.2 of Aedes aegypti. Classification (NCBI taxonomy): domain Eukaryota; kingdom Metazoa; phylum Arthropoda; class Insecta; order Diptera; family Culicidae; genus Aedes; species Aedes aegypti. The sequence goes on along the minus strand of NC_035108.1, from coordinate 231,912,413 downwards.
ACAGAACAAAGAAAGGCTAATGTTAGATAACTTAGATAAATTGTAACCCACAGTTTGAGAAACTATGCTCGAAAGTAATCACCAAATTAAAGCTTACTCTCCCGTTTTTACTGCTTGAAAGTGAAAGTTAGGGGTTTACCCGAAATCGGCAATCCAAACTTTGGTATACATATTCTGGATGGTTCATTTTCCGTTCCAGCACTAAAAGGGTTAGAGTCTAAACTATCATTTGCTAGATGTTTCGGAGATGTGTAATTTTTGAATAAGGTTCTTTCTCGAGACACCGTTGGCACTGCAGCTCAAAGGTGAAACTTCCTTGAACGATTACAGAAAATTACACAATCTCCAGTGCGTTTGCTTATTACTTCGGAATGCTTATTCTACACATACCTGAATCGTTTTCTCTAGCTTTATCTGAAGGTCAGCTTTCAGATTCATGTTTAATGTTGAATTTAGATGTGAATGCGACCTACGAATGCAACTGCAACGGAGAAACCTTGAGGAGAAACTCAGCTGCCTTCAAAGAACTTCGAACAAAACATCGTTCATCACTATTTGCGAAGACATCATCATGCCTCGCTTGACGTTTCTTATCATCAAAATAATCATCACTCTCTGCGATCATCAAAATAATCATCGTCGTCGTCGCTAACGTACACTGGAAAGATAATGGCGAAAAATGCGACAAATATAGTAAATCAATAAATATAATAAACAGCAATAAATTGATATGACCAAAGTCTGAAATTTGGGAATAACATCTAACTTTTTGACTAGATTGACGAATCCTCCAATAGTCGTGAGATGTCCTGGCCACGTCGTTGCGAAAGCTGGGGAATGGGGAAGGATGATTGATTGAACACCTATTTAACGAAGATGCAGAGAACTAGGGAAAGTGTACCAGTTATGGCCATAGTGGTTCCCTATTTGGCCATACGTAAAATTTTGATTACTCTCACTTTTAAAATCTTTTTGAATGTTTTAACATCAAGATATATCTTAAATCTAACTACTACAACACACAAATATTCATTCCTTGTTGAGCTACCGTGCGAGACAGTCGATAGTTCTCGTGTGTCCGGGTTCACCCCCGTTTTTCCAAATCTTTGGTATTTCGACGCCTATTGCAAAGTGTTTTTAGTGCAGTGAAGAGCCTCAGTTCGGCTTGGAAGCGGAACACTTTTGGCGAAGCCATTGTGTTGCCGTTTAATCGAGTTTTGCGCAAAAGTATTGAACGTTTTCGCCATTGCGTGGTTATTTTCCGATCACGTGTATCGTAGAAGACAGCTTGCACCTCGTCCCGTGTGCTACCTGAGTGATCATCGTTTGTGGTGTGCATATAGCGTGCACAGCGGTGCGCTCTCCACGCCGACAGTGGTCACCATCGTGTTGGTTGGTGGCAGGCAGTGAGAGACCAACCAGGAACCAGACCGTCCTTTTTTGATCACGTGTATCATCGAAGGCAGCTCGCACCCCGTCCCGTGTGCTACCTGTGTGCAGTGCAGAGTTCATCAGTGCGATCATCGTCTGTGGTGTGCGTATAGCGTGGACAGCGGAGATCAACCACACATCTACGCGTCCCAGCGAATGGTCGTACGTTACTTGCTACCTCTCCCCAAGCGTAGACACCCATCGGTTACAGCATCGACGACGCCAGCGTGGATAGAGTAAAAGATAAGTACCTCTCGTTGTTTTTCTCCTCTTCACGTCTTTTTTGATTAGTTTTTACTGCGTGTGAAAGTTTTCCCTCTTCCCTTTCCCCTTTGTATGTGTTTTTTTTTTCAGTTTGATTCAATTTCCATTTCTTCGAATAGTGTTAGTTTGAGTTATTCGTGCGCCCTTTGCGGTGTTAAGCTACCGCAATGGGTGTAGATGATGATGGCGGGGGAACGTCGTATCCCCTCACTGAGTCTTCGAATGTGTTGAACCAACAAAACACAAACACCTCTATGCCCAATCCATGTGTGTCCCCTCAATCTGATGTGTCTCAAATGGACACCAATATTCTACCATCTCCGACGTCCCCTCGCCTCAAGGCCTACCCGCCCGACTCTGGTGGGCCTTTTGTTGTTTTCTTTCGATCCAAAGGCAAACGGTTGAACACTATTCAGATCAGTAAGGATCTGACTAAGCGATTCTCTTCCGTTGTCGCCATTGACACAGTGGGTTCTGGTAAGCTGCGCGTCACCGTCAGTGACCGTAAACAGGCCAATGAGATTGTGGCCTGTGAGCTCTTTACTCGGGAGTATCAAACTTATCTGCCAAGCCATCGGGTTGAGATTGCGGGAGTGGTCACCGAAGGCAGTATGACCTGCGAAGAATTGATGCAGGGTTGTGGTCGCTTCAAAAACCCTTCTCTCCCATCTGTCCCCATACTGGAATGCAAGCAATTGCATTCCGTATCCCTGGTGGGAGAAAAGAAGATCTATTCACATTCTGAATCCTTCTGTGTGACCTTTTCCGGATCTGCTTTGCCGAATTTTCTTGTAATCGGCAAACTTCGTTTACCTGTGCGGCTGTACGTACCGAAGGTAATGAATTGCACAAATTGCAAGCAGCTGGGCCATACTGCCCAGTATTGCTGCAACAAACCTCGATGTGCTTCTTGCGGGGAGAGACATGTGGATGGTGCATGTAGTATACCGCCAAAATGCGTTTATTGCAACGAAAGTCCACCACATGCCCTCGAAAACTGCCCGACGTACGTACGCCGGCAGCAACATCAGCGACGATCATTAGAGCAGCGCTCTCGGCGTAGTTTTGCCGAGATGTTGAAAAAGGCTGCTCCGTCTGCTGAATCCCAAAATATCTACTCTTCTCTGTCTCTTGATGATCAGGGCTCCGACTCTGAGGTTGGTGAAGGAATTTCCTTCGTTTTCAAGGGTTCATCGAGGAAGCGTGTGAGACTCCAGAGACCCACAAAAAAGCCTCGGAATCTGTCTAGCAGTGATGACCCACCAGCCATGAAAAATACTAAGCCTGTCGCGAAAGTCTCAAAGCTTTCACCTCCTGGATTCAAACTCCAAGAGGAAAGAGACTTTCCGCCACTACCGGGAAAATCTAAAATCCCAAATATTCCAAAATTTCAAACTGCTCAGCCAAAAGAAAGTTCGCATTCGGAGCCCCTAGGGCAACCTCAGGGCGTTCCAATGTTTACGCTTTCTGGCATTGTAGATATCATCCTTAATTTCTTCAATGCTTCTGACCCAGTGAAGAACATTGTCAAAGGATTGCTTCCATGTGTGACTCCTCTTTTGAAGCAACTGGCTTCTAGAATGCCCCTCCTTGCAACGATCATATCTTTTGATGGATAATTTATCCACAGAGGTCGAAGATATGATTTCTGTTCTACACTGGAACTGTCGTAGTATTATGCCTAAATTAGATAGTTTTAAATTTTTAGTTAGTAATTTACAGTGCGATGTTTTTGCGTTATCAGAAACATGGCTAACACCTGATGTGACCCTTCCTTTCCATGATTTTAATATTATTCGCCTGGATCGATCCGACTCATATGGAGGAGTGCTTTTGGGGATCAAAAAGCATCACTCGTTCTACAGAGTCGATCTGCCGCCGATGTCAGGCATTGAAGTCGTTGCATGTCAGGTGACTATCCGAGGCAAAAGCCTCAGTGTCGCCTCCATATATCTTCCTCCGAGATCGGCGATATCTCGCAGAGATCTCTCTCACATCTGCTCTGTTATGCCTGAACCACGGTTGTTCATTGGGGATTTCAACTCCCACGGAACAGGCTGGGGGGAACTGTATGACGACCACCGATCAACGTTGATATATGACCTCTGCGACGACTTCAATATGACAATTCTCAACACTGGGGAAGTTACACGAGTGGCACCTCCAGCTCAAGATGGAAGTCCTAGGGATAGCCGTTTAGACCTCTCAATATGTTCAAGCTCGTTATCGCTGGATTGTTCATGGAGGGTAATCCAGGATCCCCATGGTAGCGATCACTTGCCGATTGTAGTTTCAATTTCCAATGGAACACAACAGTCTTCATCCATCGATCTCGCCTACGACCTCACAAAGCACATAGACTGGGGAAAGTACGCGGAAACGATCATTGATGGAGAACAAGCGATAGAAGTACTTCCTCCGTTGGAAGAGTATCGCTTTTTATCCGAGTTGATTCTCAACAGCGCTCTTCAAGCCCAACGCCGTCCTGTGCCTGGTCCGTCGGTTCGCAAGAAGCCTCCCAATCCGTGGTGGGATGAAGAGTGTAAGGCACTCTATCGCGAGAAATCCGCCGCGTTTAAAGACTTCCGGAAACGTGGTTCAATTGACAACTATGAGCGCTATTCTTCCCTTGAACGCAAGTTTAAAAGCTTGGTCAAAGCGAAGAAAAGCGGTTATTGGCGTCATTTTGTGGAAGGATTATCACGTGAGACCTCGTTGAGAACGCTTTGGACCGTCGGAAGAAGAATGCGTAATACATCGTCGGTTAATGAAGATCGAGAGAGCTCTCCTCGGTGGATTATCGATTTCGCTAAGAAAGTTTGTCCGGATTCCGTTCCTGTTGATCGCGTGCGACGAGATATTCCGGTGGATAGGGACGCCATGGATAGACCTTTTTCGATGGTTGAATTCTCACTTGCTCTCCTTTCATGTAACAATTCCGCTCCAGGAATGGATCGAATCAAGTTCAATTTGCTTAAGGGCCTACCTGACGTCGCAAAGAGGCGCCTATTGAACTTGTTTAATCACTTTCTGGAGTGTAACATTGTTCCGGATGACTGGAGGCAGGTGAGAGTAATAGCCATCCAAAAACCCGGGAAACCCGCGTCGAACTATAATTCGTACCGCCCAATTGCGATGTTGTCGTGTATTCGCAAGTTGTTAGAGAAGATGATTCTCTTTCGGCTGGATAAATGGGTTGAATCGAATGGCATGCTGTCAGATACACAGTTTGGTTTTCGCAGAGCCAAAGGAACGAACGACTGTCTTGCGCTGCTTTCTTCAGAAATTCAACTTGCCTTTGCCCAAAAGGAACAGATGGGTTCAGTGTTTTTGGATATTAAGGGTGCTTTTGACTCAGTTTGTGTTGATGTCCTTTCAGACAAACTCCACGCAAGTGGCCTTTCATCAGTTTTGAACAATTTTTTGTACAATTTGTTGTCCGAGAAGCATATGAGTTTTACTCATGGCAACTTGTCAGTTTCACGAATTAGCTACATGGGTCTCCCCCAGGGATCATGTCTGAGTCCCCTTCTTTATAATTTTTATGTGAGAGACATTGATGACTGTCTCATGGAAAATTGCTCGTTAAGACAGCTTGCAGACGACTGTGTTGTTTCTGTCACAGGACCAACAGCAGCCGAACTACAAGGACCCTTACAAGATACTCTGGACAATTTGTCTACTTGGGCCTTAAAGCTGGGTATCGAATTCTCTGCGGAGAAAACTGAGATGGTTGTCTTTTCAAAGAAACACAAACCTGCCAAGTTTCCGCTTACACTCATGGGTAAGACAATCACTCATAGCTTGTCTTCTAAATATCTCGGGGTCTGGTTCGACGCCAAATGCACCTGGGGGAAACACATTGTGTATCTGACACAGAAATGCCAAAAACGAATCAACTTCATGCGAACTATAACCGGAACATGGTGGGGAGCCCATCCGGAAGATCTGATCAAGCTGTACCAAACAACCATCTTGTCGGTCTTAGAGTACGGTAGCTTTTGCTTTCAATCCGCGGCGAAAACACATATGCTGAAGATACAGCGGATTCAGTACCGCTGTCTTCGCATCGCGCTAGGTTGCATGAACTCGACTCACACAATGAGTTTAGAGGTACTTGCAGGAGTACAGCCTCTGACAGATCGTTTCGCGGAGTTAACACTCAGGTTCCTCATCCGTTGTGAGGTTCTCAATCCATTGGTTATTGAAAACTACGAAAAGCTACTTGAACATAACCCTCAAACTCGTTTCATGAGTGTGTACTACTGGTACATGACGCTGGAGGTTAGCCCATCTTCGGTTAACACCAATCGTGATAACTTCCTAGAACTCGACTGTTCCTCTGTAGTATTTGATTTGTCCATGAAGCAAGATATCCATGGTATACCAGATCACTTTCGTTCAAAGTTTATCCCTCCCATGTTTGCAAGTAAATTCGGGCATGTCAGCGAGAGCCGACAGTTCTTCACTGATGGGTCAAAAATGGATGATATCACTGGTTTCGGTGTTTACAACGTTTCTCATAGCGCCTCCTTCATGCTTCAAAAACCATGTTCTGTATATGTTGCTGAACTAGCAGCTATACATTACACCTTAGAGTACATCAGTTCTCTCCCACCCGAGCACTTCTTCATTTTTTCCGACAGTTTAAGTTCTCTGGAGGCTGTTCGGTCAATGAAGCCGGTGAAGCACTCAGCGTACTTCCTGAATAGAATACGCCAGGCATTGAGTGCTTTGTCAATTCGCTCTTACACTATTACCCTAGCTTGGGTCCCTTCGCATTGCTCCATTCCTGGCAATGAGAAAGCGGACTCTCTGGCTAAGGTAGGCGCTAAAGAAGGCGATGTTTACGAGCGTCAAATCGCCTTCGAAGAATTTTTTGCATTGGCCCGTCGGGAGACCTTGATCAGCTGGCAACAGAAATGGAGAGACGGAGAAATGGGTAGATGGCTGCATTCCATATTTCCACAGGTGTCGAAAAAGCCATGGTTTAAGGGGTTGGGCATGAGCCGTGATTTCATTCGTGTCATGTGTCGGCTTATGTCCAATCACTATTCGTTAAGCGCGCATACCCACCGTATTGGGCTCTCAGAAAGCAATCTCTGTGTTTGCGGCGTGGCTTACCAGGATATCGAACATGTTGTGTGGGGATGCGTTGAGCATCGTGGCGTCAGATCTGAGCTGACTGAAACTCTCCGGATCCGAGGAAAACAGCAGAAACCTGTCAGGGAAGTGTTGGCGGGCCTTGATTTAGAATATATGAATTTAATCCATCTGTTTTTGAAGCGTATCAATATCCGGGTTTGATTGTGTTCGTTCCCTGTCTTTCTTTTTCCCATTCAAATTGTCCTCTTCTCGTCGTGTCTCCCACAAACCGTTTCTGTTTAGTTTCATTACAGATCTGGACATCCTGTCCCTTCAAGCTTCATCAGCTTAGTAGTCTAAGTAGCTTAAGTAATTCCAAAAAATCCTTTCCTTCCCTGTTTCAAATGTATCCACTAACCTTAAAACTTCCGCAAACTAACATAGTTTTTAAAATAAGTTCAAATTTCAACATGTAAATAATGTAAAAAAAAGAAAAGATTTCGGCTCTGTTATGCCCTACGGCGCCTGAGCCTGCCAAATAAACGAGATAAGTAAAAAAAAAAAACACACAAATATTTTCAAAAAATTGAAGACATTGAAGTAATCACGTATGGCGAAATAGGGAACCACTATGTCCATAACTGGTACACCTACCCTATACGAGTTACGGAATGTGGATGGAAAGAGTAGTGCCATAGAATACGTTCGATAGACATTCTGGTCGACAAATGGTTAATATTTACGAATTATGACCATGCGCTGCTGATCAAAACAAACTTACCAACAGCCCATCAAAAGGAAATACCATTATACCATTAGAAACTCAAGATCACTCAAGATTACAAACAATAATACTTTGATAAATCTTCGAGCTGTTTAGTAGAATACCTATAAGCAGGGCTGGTAGTGAAAAGTGGCACCGAAAAAAGTTATTTAAGTGACCAGATTTGAGAAATAAGTGACTAAAAAGTGACTTCCGATTCTCGAAAAAGTGACTAAAAGTGACTTGAAAATCAAAACGTACAGGTCAAACAAATAATTAATAGGAAAGTCAAATCATCAATTGAAATCGTCAAATCACTAGAGAGACGGCTAAGTTAGCTGGGCATTACAAATGTTCATAGGTAGTACGGCGCATATTGTGGCCAAATATAAGATCTGTAAAATCCCACTGCCGAAGTGAATCAAAAGTGCCAAAAATAGGATACGGCTCCCTATCTATGGTAAATGCTTATGCTTATTAAAACGAGTTTCAAAAGTGAGAACATTTGAACCGCAAAAATTGAACCATTTCGTGTGACATGTTTCCCAAACAAAGTAGAGTGTCCGGAATTTAAAGCTGTTCGTAATATGAATCGAAACGGTATTACCAAAGAATTTTGTTTTGTAATGTAAATTTTAATAAGAATTTAACATATTTTGTTAAATAAACATTTTGTAATTTCAGATTTTTATTAAAACTTCCAAAATATGTCATTTTAAAAACAGCTTTGATTGAATTCATTGTAAATTGTGTAGATTCTAAAACTTTTCCATGATTTCAAGTCGATAAGAATTTAAGATTTAGTTTAGAAAAATTATAAGCATGCAGGTGAAATTCGATCAATTACAATATTCACAGAATAAACATTTCTATTTCACTTCATAAGATTCCCTTAAAAGTCTATATGTTTCACAACTAACGCTGCTATCTAATAAGTCAATATTTTGTGCACTGAGATCCAAGAGAATTGAATATTTTACCATTAGTCAATATTTCCAATTAAAAAATATGATAAAAGGGAGACCAAATGGTTAACTTAAGCCTGCGTGAAATTGATTTTTTTCATGAGTAAGTTCAATGGTACGTATGACCGAATAGATCTTAGCATAAAAAATATATAGACTTAATAGCTTGTTCTTCTGAGCTATACTGTTAAAGTAGTTGATAGCACTAAGCTTCTCGTATTTCAAAAAAAAACTTGAACACTTTCATGATTTAAGCTAAGTATGCTGTTTTATTCAAGAAAAGTAAAGACATTTCTTGGCCGAATGGGTCAAGAAATTTCTTACAGAGAGTCCCATTTAAAATGACATTTCTTCTCAACTGCGTACTGGGATCAAAGAAATGTGTTTTTTTTTACAATTTCTTGGAAGAAATTTTCCATGCATCGAGATAGGCGATTAAATTTCTTCTTTACTTGACATTGGCGGTTATAGTCGGTCAAATTGTCTTAAACTACGCCATGAAAATCACTTTAACACTATGCATATTCTTGTCAAATTCTACTCAGTGACCCTCGGAAAACCTCCTGCCAAGTACATCAAAAGTGCCACATTTCTTTTGAAGAAAGCATGCATGATTCCATGAGCGATTCAATGGAAACGATCAATCAAAAGCAAAATTGTCATGACAATCACAGAGCGCAATATTGTTACAACCTTTTTGACTTGCGATTAATCAGTTATTTTAAACAAAAAAAAAAAAAACAATTTGTTTTATGAATGCTGTTTGATAATGAGCCAACACAGAGAAAGTTCTCGAAAATTGCAATATGAAGCCCAGAAAATCGCTGCGCACGTGATGATCGATCATTGTCATATTCTGTTCGAGTGGTGATAAACTGATGTTGCGGAATAAAATTGTAGCAACAAGAATAGGAGATGACAATGTCTTTGTTGCTGCGTGTTAGGTGACAATTGATTCACTGATTCATATATAAGAAAAATGGATGTATACTTTAGCCAAGGCCATTTTGAAAGGTTTGGTTTGCAATTGAAGTCTGTCCTTAGAAATATGATAAATCTTTATTCTCAAACAGAACATTCAATAGCTATTCTTTGTTTTGCGATTTATTGATTTTCAGCTATATTATAGATATTGGGGGCCCAGATAGCCGTAGCGGTAAACGCGCAGCTATTCAGGATGATCATGCTGAGGGTCGTGGGTTCGAATCCCGCTAGTCGAGGATCTTTTTGTAAAGGAAATTTTCTCGATTCCCAGGGCAAAGAGTATCTACGTACCTGCCACACGATATACATGTGCAAAAAAAATGGTCAATCGGCAAAGAAAGCTCTCAGTTAATAACTGTGGAAGTGCTCATAAGAACACTAATCTGAGAAGCAGGTCCCAGTTGGGACGTAACGCCAGAAAAAAGAAGAAGATATTGTGAAATTTTTAGAAGCCAATGTGCTTCACAATTGGATGGATTGGTTACGAATTTCGAAAACAAAGAAAATCATTGGAATGCATATTTTAAAACGTAGTATTGGAAAATAGAAGACAAACATCTAATTATCCACCACAAGATAAAAAAAAATCCTACTAACACTTCAGTGTGCTTCAGTCGTCACGCTATTGTATTTTGTACAACACTGGTGAAAAAACCTGACGATGGTCAACCACGCGACGACTGGAAGGTTAAATTAAATTGCACAAGATATTCTTTAAAAAGACAATTTAAAAAGACAATTTACACCGTCTTCAGCCAAAGGCTGCACAGACTGAACGAACACTAACATCAGGCAACGGACAACACGGAACACCCAGTAGCCCAGTGATGAATTTTTCGTTTGACGAAAAGTTTCCACCGACCGGAGCGGGAATCGAACCCACACCCCGTGACACAATACGCCTAAACGACTGTCGCCGCTAACCGCACGGCCACGAAGCCCACAGAAAGGATAGTAAACATTTAAACATTTAGTTTTACAACAACGAGCTTACACCATACTAATAATAACTTAGATATTATTACAAACAACATGGAACTCAATGGAAGATTAACTTTTTTCACGAGAAAACTATGAAGCAATAATTTGATACTGAAATTACGTTGTATTTGTGATGTCCTACCTTAAAAATTAGTCTGAATTAAAAAAAAATAAACTCAATTTTATTCCGAAATGTTTGCTCAAAATAGTAGAAAAAAGTGGCTTTTTGACAAAAAAAAGTGACTTTAGTTGAAATGGCTTCAAAAAAAGAGACTTTAAAGTGACTGGCTTCAAAAAAGTGACCAAGTCACTAAAAAGTGACACGCTATATAGCCCTGCCTATACACTGAGAGGCAAAATAAAGTGCCCACCTTACCAGTTTTCGAATTTCTATCATTGATTTGGTTCAAATTGAAGTTAACACACTTAAATCTTCATTGATATTTTATTTTTGATGTTCTTTTAAAGTTGCACTTACGAAATTTTGATAAAAAGAAGAATTTTACTCAAAGAAAAAGAAAATCAATTTGTATTGAAAAAAAAAAATAATGACAAAAATAAGTGCCCACTTCCTTCTTGGCCCCAGAAAAGATGATTTAAGAGGTGTTTTTCATAGAGTGGATAGGAAGCCTCGTGAAAATCGACGGAGTAATGACGGCAGATTCCGACATTAACATCTTGTGGGAAAATCTGGAGGTTTCGGTGATCCAGACGGGCATTGAAGAGAAATTAATATTTCTCTAGAACAACGACCCGAAGCATACTGGAAAGAAGACCAAGTCTTTCTTCCGGTCTTGTCAGATTAAACCGCTGGAATGGCCTCCACAAAGCCCAGACCTCAACCCCATCGAGAATTTGTGGGCGATTCTCGATGCCAGGGTTGACAAAACTGGTGTTACCAACAAAAATAATTATTTTGAAGCCTTTGAGCGCGCCTGGGAAGAACTAGATCCACAACACCTACAAAACCTGGTGAAAAGCATGCCGAAGAGCCTGCAGCAAGTCCTTAAGGCCAAAGGAGGACACATTAACTATTAAATTGCTTTTTATTTTTCACAAATCATCTTTTCTGGGCCAAGAAGGAAGTGGGCACTTATTTTTGTCAGTACTTTTTTTTTTCAATACAAATTGATTTTTTTTTAGGGGGGTCTCGTAGCCTCGAGGTTACGGTTTCGCTTCGTAAGCGGAAGGTCATGGGTTCGATTCCCAACCCCCCCACACAAAAAACTCCGTCCAGCCACCAGAAGACGCCGCACGAAGGACTGTGTATAGGGGAACACATCCATCCTTCGTCAGTATCGGATGGTGACTGAGACAAACTGACCCTCTTTGTAGGCTGTTGCCTCACACGACACATAAACATGGCAAAATGAACCACCGCACACCAATGGACTTCGATATGGATATGGATTGGACCAACGGCAGCACTCTCCTCTACCTGCTCGGTATGAGAGAAATAGCAATAAGAACTAGGATATAAATAGATTCTGTAAATATGATCCTCGGCATAGTAGTGGCCAAGTGCACGGAGTGCCTAACAAATGAAAGTAAGGAAAAAAAAAAAAAAATTGATTTTCTTTTTCTTTGAGTAAAATTCTTCTTTTTATCAAAATTTCGTAAGTGCAACTTAAAAAGAACATCAAAAATAAAATATCACAAAAGATTTAGGTGTGTTAACTTTAATTTGAACCAAATCAATGAGAAAAATTCGAAAACTGGTAAGGTGGGCACTTTATTTTGCCTATCAGTGTAAGTAGATGAAAAAATTGAATTTAGTAAACTGCTTCGCGACTAAAAATGGGTCAACCAACGTGCAAAGTTTGATTTTTGACCAACTTCGCCGCGTCGCAACTCGATTCTCAATAGTGCGCATAATGCACACGGTGAAGGGCATAGATGCGCACTATAGCGAAGTGACTCGCGACGCGGCGAAGTTGATCAAAAATCGAACTTCGCACGTTGGTTCAGCCGTTTTTAGTCGTGAAGCAGTATACTATACCATTTAATTCCACTAGAGTTTGTATCCTTTGACAGATACGCGTCTGAAGGTTCTCAGAATTTCACTTGTTTCGGCTATCTCAATGTAATGTTTATTGAGGATTTTTTAAAGTTTTACGCTAAGGCTTGGGATATAGGGCGTTGAATCATATTTCGTTTCATTCCTGTCGGCTCTTCCGAAGGCTGATGTAGTGTTGATCTGTTCTACTTTTTTCAACCTCGTAATGAACCAATACTGATAGTAGTTTTTGCGAAACATTTTTTACTAATACTATTGTTTTTGAACATTCTGAGGCATCTGTGAGTTTTATCACACGGTCTATGAATGTGATCGCCGAGATATATCTGGCTTTCAACGCAGATAACTCATTCTAGCAAAAAAGAAGATGACAATCGCATTCATAGATTGTACTATCAAAAACTTGATTGGTTCTCACACACAATATTCAAATGGATTAATGATTGATTGGGAAAGGAACACTCAAGTAATAATAACTATGTGCTCAACAAACTCTAAGCTGAGAAGCAAGCTCTACTCCAGCAGAGGTGTAATGCCAGACAAAAGAATAATAAAAAAGTAAATGTATTCTAACTGTGTAAAGAAACAGTTATATACTCGGATCGATATACTTCTGCTCTGCGAATAAATGTCCAACTGTCGTACTTCCAGCATATTTAATCGAATAAGTGCCCAATGGCTCATTAAACCCTGAAAATCATGTAGGACAGTTATATCTTCTACATAATTAGACCTAATATAGCTGGTGAATCTCTTATCATGGACAGCGCGCTAGTTTTCTCTGCTAAGAGCAAAACTGCCCTTAACGGTAGCATTCAATCCACACAACACTGAGCGCAACTACCTGGCGCACAATTAATAATACCACAGAAAAATTAAGAAAAGTTTTCGCAACTTTTGTATCACAGTCAATTGATATTTAAACGGACCAAAATTTATACCTTGCAGCATGCATAAACACTTCACAATGGTCAGCTGGTAGACCAGTTTTGACATTTGTCCTCGTTTTCGTTGACCACACACAATGGATCTGGGCAGCGCGCAACCCTGGTGCGTAACTGGCCGGCGCGCAACTAACTCGACGAAAGTAAAATTTTACAAAATATTCGCAATAATTTGATTTAAAAAAAATAATGTATTATAAGGAACAAAAATTTAAATAAAAAAAATGTCCAGGATCCCTCGTTGGATTATTTTGGGGAACACGTCAAATGAAAGCTAAAACCCTATATTTTCGAATGGTGAAAGATTTAGCGATGCCTATTTTTTGTGATAAACCTTCCCCGTATACACGCCGTGCTAGGCACTTTTGGTTCACTTCGGCTGAGAGGTTAAAGCTGGTGTTTTTTTTTAATCTTAACGTTGAAGAAAGTGATATCTAAATAATACTTAAACAATTTTATTTATAACAATGTATTTGACATGTTTAAGAACATCATATGTTGCGTCTTATATATGTAAAATCATTTGTTATACTACGTTATTACAGTTATCTTAATCTACACTATCGGGATCAGGTGCGGTCTGAGCCTGCTCAGCCAAAACTTTTTGGTTTGCTTCTTCTTGTTTTTTGTGCTCGTACTTTCTCACGTCGTCTATAGACATCCAATGCCACTCATCTATCCAAGTAAATGCTTGTCGATGCCCCAATAGAAGAACGTCTCTAATGCACTGTTAAAGTGAGGATAAATAAATAAATGCAGTAAAAGTTATTGACCAAACCATTACTAAATCTTAAATATTCCGAGACATCTCAAATTTAGTTTTGCAAAAAAAAATCGAATAGCAGATTATTAGGGGAAGTCCTCTATGCCCAAATACTAGACGTCCAAAGGGATAAAAATAAATATAAAAAAATGGAACTCACGCGTTGGACAAAATCTTCAACCTTAGTTTGGAGTCCCCAGACTTCGAAAGAAACTTGAACGAGCTTGTAGGAACACATCACAGGTTTGTCAGTTTGGCGCCATCCTTCCACTAGCGGTCCGCGACCAGTGATCTTAGATTTGAAGAACTTTGGATCCTCCTCCTTCTTATAATGTTTCGCATTTAATTCGTCAAAAGCAATATCCACGAAATCAACAGCTCTTTCTTCTATTTTTTCATCTGGCACGCAGAGACACTTAAAACGAATTGCAAGGTTCGGAAAAATAATAGTGTTTTATATAAGTGTAACTTACATTGTCGGAAGTTCCAGCATTATCCTCGAATTTTGTTAGAATAGTTATGTTAAGCTTTGGTATGAATGAACACTAAAAACATAGAAAGATATTACAAGACTATATGTTTCATTTTATGACATGATAACAAACTTACCGTATATTCTGTAACACGATTAGAAAAAAAATATGAAGAAAATAAATTAATGTTATTATTAGATATATTATTGAAGTCTATTTGCACGTTGTTATATTCTTTGCGCTAGAAATATTGGGTTAAAATTGATGAATTTTATACTAAATGTTCCAGATAGTTTGTGAACCTTTACATCAACTGTTTCTTAATTTATTCTAAATAAACACCTACCTGTGATTGTGAATGGATAGTAATTCCATCCCTTTTCAACGATATAAAAAACTTTTGGGCAGAATGCTTGTATCCAGTACGGTAGCCGGCTGTAATGCATAATTAAAATGTTGTAATAATGTCATTGAAGAACGAATTGGATGTTGCTAGATGTGCATTATTTTTTAACTGCATGTACATAATTATTTCACATTTGTTTTAAGAATAGATTATTTTTGTAATTGGTGCAAATTTTCAAGTCCAAGTTTTCAATACATAACCATCAGAAAAATTTAAACAAATAAGGATTTGAAGTTTATATTTAAGTCCCTCATTTGTTATCAACAGAAAAAAGGTAGAATCGTGTTACATTCAGACTAGAGATATTACAGTAATGTCCCGATTTTGTCAGCCTCATGCTGCATTGAGAGTTGACGAAATCGGGAAAGAGCTAAAATCGGGAATAAAATTCACTGTATTTGTTTAAACAAAGGCTCAAGTGCCATCAGGCAAAACGGATCCGAACTCATTTGAAATTTTATTATAATTACTTACACAGCATAACAAAAATAACATTTCTGCGTGTCTCAAGAATCAAATCATGTGCCTCCAATAAATTTGGGGTCACTGAATCTGATGCATAAAATACCAGTTCATATGTTCTTCAAAGATGTTATTAAGTATCTTATCTTTCATTCTAGGGTTGAGCACCATGACGTTTCGGAAGTTGATTTTTTTTTTCTGGAACACCCTAATGCTCATGCTCAATAAATAAAACTCAGCAGGAAAATAACCATTATCGTTTTTCAAATTTTCAAAACCAGATTTTTTGTACAAAATTTAAGCAATATTCAAGAAAATCTATCATTGCATTACACGTGCTAGGGGAAGGGGTGGTAAAATGAACACCTTAAGGGAATCATCTTGTTTCTGATAGAAAAACGAGAAATTTGTATAGTTCTATCGCACAACATCAAAAACAGGGATGTAATCTACAGCAGCGACATGGATTCAGACTAAAATAGCTAAATTTTTACATGTTTTCATCGCTATCAAAAAGCGATGCAAATGTTCATTTTACCTGCACTATGTGGGTAAAATGAACAGCGGTTGGTGGTAAAACGAACACCATGCAAAAAACGTGAGTAAAACATATAGTTCTGAAAATTTTCATTGCCCCTCCGAAAATACATCCATTAATGATTGTAACCCATTCAAAAAGAATTCTAAAAGTAACAGATTTGACATCATATCATAACGATATACACCTCACTGAAAAACCTCAAGTCTTCCGAGCTAAAAGTTATGTCAGTTCTAATTTTCAAACGTGGTTTTCTAAAATCTTAGTTTTCGTTGATATTTTTACTTCAATTGACCTACGTATCTGTTCAAAACTAAAAATTATTTGATGAAAATTTGTTCACTGTGTTTCGGTTGGAGAATAGAATACAGTGAACACATTTTCCTGTAAATTTTCTCGATTTTGAACGAAAAAACTGCTTTTGAAAATTCCGAAATCAATGACGAATCCTGCCCCCAACAAAGTTAGCTGGGCGCTAGCTAATGAGAGTAGTTATGGTAACGCTATTCCGCACAGAGACCGGTAGTAAAGTTGCTGACCACAGCAAACGCTGTCTTTGCAGAATTTCAAACATCCACGTGCCGAGAGTGAGAAGTTCCCAAATGCCCAAAAATTGGTCTAGGTACGTTATTTAACACTTTGTACCGATAAGATCTACCGAGATAAAAACAAGCTGAGAAAATCAATTTCTGCGCTCACCTGGACAAGTGAATTCTTTTCTCCGTGTATTGCCCCTTTCCATGCTCTTCGTCGTAGCATTCCTTGTTCTCGATCACTTCCACGCCGTTTCCTGCATCGGATTGTTCCAAGCTGTGGCGAGCTATCATGTAAAGTTGTCCAATTTTGTACTGTGTATAAAATTTTAAAAACGAATGATATTTTGTATTCTAGGTTTGATCCTACTTTTTTAAATACCTCTTCCACAGTCAGCGGCATGCAGATCCGGTATTCCTTGGTAAGCATGATGGTAGAAGCTTTCAGCACTTGACAAAATAACAAAAATGTTAGCGAACTGTTTGCATAAAATTTGTGAAAAGCAAAACTTTTTTTCTATTCACGCACGGTCGTGCACAGACGAAGAGCACGAGTGAAAGATAAAAGCGAAGCGAATGAGCGATAAAAGACAACACTGATACACGCTGAAACTGAAACACGCATAAAATCGGAGAAAAAGCATTCTTTGCACTCTAAAAACGAACTACAAAAGTGTGTGTCTCTGACGGACCGTTTGTCGATATCAAATAATAAATATCGATTTTTTTGTTTTTAAAAATCCAGAGACAAAAAATTAAATTTAAGAACATTTTCCAATTATCCGTAATCTAATGCGTACACGGAGCCACAATTCTCGCATAACTTGTGATCTCGCCCTAAGAGCCATTGGTAACCGAGTGTGTAGCTAGTTGTTATTGAGCAAACCAATGGATTTACACGTTATTCAACAATGCTACGATGCAGAGAAGATCCTCCTCTATCGTACACTGGTATTATGTATCCGGTAGAAATCAAGACCAACATTTATTTATAATTATTGTTTTCTCGGGCCCCGTGCGTCGCAGCTAATATGTGAATAGTGCGCTGTGTTCATAAAAATCGTAAGAATGCAGCGCCACACTAAAAAACTGATTTCAAAATCGCGCGAGTTGAGGCGCGTCGCGAGTCTCACTGGCGCGATCCGGTTTGGTGGCGGTGCGACAATAATAGTTTCCATCCGGGCCATTAATTTGCTTAGAAACAAGGAGCTACATACTCGGTTACTAATGGCTTTTAGGGTGAGATCACAAGTTATGCGTGAACTCAACTTAACCTTGACTTCTGACTCAACTTGGGGGTCATGCACAAATTACGTCACGTTCCAAAATTTTCGAAGGACTCATACAAAAAACGTGGTCGAAAAAGTCAAAATTTAGCATGACATAATTTGTGTACCATCCCGGTTCTACCGTGGGATAACCCAAATTTGGGTTAACTGGCAATTTGGGTTAACTCAGTGGGTAGTTTTGGTTTGACTATAGTGGTAATCACGCCCAATGGTATGGGTGCCCTAGTGTAGAAGTGTAGGAGATGACGACGCAAGACACAGCATGCGGTGCTAATTTGAATTTGAATGTATCACCATGGTTACGCGCATGTAGCGCTTAGCATTAAGCTTCCAGAAAATAAATTTTTCACTTTGCCGTTGTAGTTCATTGAACACACACGTGTTTTTATTAGTCTATCCGACCTACGGCCATTCCAATAGGTTATGGGCCATTCGGAAGTTGAGAAAAAGTAGTTCTTTTTTCGGTTAGTGAGAACCGGAAAACCACAAGTTTTGTTTGAGGACGCGCCGCAATTGGATTTGCCGGTCACCGACGAAATGGAGAAATTCGGTATGGAGAGACTTGGAAGCGACAATTACGAGAGCTGGAGTTTTCAGCTGAAAAGTCTGCTGATGCGGGAGGAACTGTGGAAGTATGTGACTACAGACGCGCCAGAACCAGTCACCGAGGCGTGGACAAACTGAGACGCCAAGACGCAAGGGACGATTTCGCTGTTCGTCGGAATCACGCAGCAGTCACTGATCCGTAAGTGTGCCACCGCCAAGCAAATCTGGGAGACGCTCAGGGACCATCACCAGAAAACCTCCCTCACATCGAAAGTGTCCATCTTGAAGCGGATTTGTAACCTCACTTACTCGGACGGCGACGACATGGAACGCCATTTGCACGAAATAGAGGATTTGTTCCAACGATTGGCGAACGCCGGGCTGGAATTGGGAGCCACACTGACGGTTGTGCTCATTCTGCGAAGCCTGCCGGCGTCATACGAAGCTCTGACGACCGCACTGGAGAGCCGCCCCGAAGACGAACTGACGATGGACATGGTGAAAAGAAAGTTACTGGATGAAGCCCTCAAGCGAAGCGAAAGATCCGGCCGAGGTGAGTCCATTTTGCGCGTCGAAGCCAAGTCCATCACGTGCCACCATTGCAAGCAACCAGGGCACATGAAGAAAAATTGCCCCTCGCTTGGCCGAAAAACCGACGCGAAGCAGAAAAACGACGCCAAGCAATCAAAACCGAAAGCGCGGGTTGCCAAGGGCAACGATGGGGTGGTGATGTTGCCGTTTGCGTTCGCAGCCAACCCAACGCCTACTGCGATGCAACCATCAAGCAACTGGATCATCGATTCGGGTTCATCGAGTCACATGTGCAGTGACAAATCGTTCTTCGACCGAGTGAATCTCGGGAATGTCCGTCACTCTTGCCGATGGTCGCGTGGCCGATGTCGCTGGAAAAGGATGCGGCCATCTATTCTGCAAAGACGACAAAGGTAAGAAACAAGAGATAATCTTATCAAATGTGCTCCTCGTTCCAGAGCTCGATGCAAATCTCGTCTCTGTGGGACAACTGACCGACATGGGTGCGTTGGTCACATTCGACGCCAGCATGTGCGTTATTCAGCATAACCATCGCGTGGCGGCAGTGGCAATCAAGGGTGGTGGTCTGTACCACCTGAATGTATGCAGCCACGATTCGAAAACCGTTGCGACAAACCACACCAAAAATTGCTTGCACGACTGGCACCGCAAGCTTGGCCACCGTGACATCGAGGCGATCCAACGGCTGGTACGCGAGGGGCTCGCGACTGGCGTTTCCGTACGTGATTGTGGTGTCACCGCAACGTGCGAATGCTGCTTGGAAGGCAAAATGGCGAGGCTCCCTTTTCCGAAGCAATCTGGTCCGCAGTCCACCAAGGTGCTGGATTTGATTCACACCGACATTTGCGGCCCGATGAACACCGTGACGCCAGGAGGAGCTCGTTACTTCATGACGTTGATCGACGACCACAGTCGGTTTACGGTGGTGTATTTTTTGAAGCGCAAATCTGAAGCCGCCGAGAAAATCGAAGACTATGTGGAGATGGTGCATACGCGTTTCGGCAGGTATCCTACAGTCATCAGGTCCGACCAAGGAGGCGAGTATAAGTCCAAACGCCTTGGACGATTCTACCGCTCAAAAGGAATTTCGCCTCAATTCACGACCGCCTACACACCGCAACAGAACGGCGTTGCAGAGCGGAAAAATAGGAGCTTGGTGGAAATGGGACGCTGTATGCTACTCGACAGTGAAATGGGATACCGATACTGGGCCGAGGCGGTTAACACCGCTGCTTATTTGCAAAACCTTCTGCCCACGAGATTAACCGAGATGACTCCATACGAAGCCTGGTACGGCAAGAAACCGAATCTCGACCACCTGCACGTTTTCGGCACCCAAGCGTACGTGCATATCCCGTCGGAGAAAAGGTCCAAATTGGAGCCAAAAGCGGTGAAGATGACGCTGGTGGGATACTCCAATCAGCACAAAGCGTACCGTTTCATCGATCCGTCCACCGATAAGGTGGTGTTCAGCCGAGATGCACGTTTTTTAGATGGAGAAAAGCCAGTCAAGCAATCGATCAAGCCAACCGATGTTATCGAGATCGATTCACCGCTACCGCGTGATACGCAATCGGTGCTTCAACCTGATGATGACGATGCCGATTCGTATGCTGAATATGAATCCGGTGAAGATTCTTTCGACGAGGAGTTTGATGAGCCAGCCACTCCGGTGCGCGTTTCGGAGCGCATTACCAAGGGTGTACCTCCTGCTCGGTACCGCGAAACCAGTAGCTTGGTACACAATTTGCCACCTGAACCTAGAACGTACGAAGAAGCACTCAAGGGTCCCAAAAGTGCACTGTGGAAAGTTGCAATTGAGGAGGAGCTGCAATCGCTTCGTGCAAACCGCACGTGGGAGCTGACTGACCTCCCCGCCGATCGGAAAGCTATCGGATCCAAGTGGATATTTAAGCGCAAGCTGGATGAACGTGGCAACGTTGTGCGCTATAAGGCTCGACTGGTGGCACAGGGGTTCACACAGAAGTACGGAACCGATTTCGACGAGGTGTTCGCCCCGGTGGTCAAGCAGGTCACCTTCCGTGTTCTGCTGTCTGTCGCTAGCCAGAAGAAGATGATCGTCAAACACGCCGACGTGAAGACAACCTACCTGCACGGGGTTCTGGAGAAAACCGTGTACATGCGTAGGCCACCAGGTCTACCTACGAAGGACGAGGGCAAAGTGTGCATGCTTCGAAAAAGCTTGTACGGTCTGAAGCAATCCGCCCGCGTTTGGAACCAAACGTTCGATGCAGTCCTGAAGAAGATGGGTTTCGAGCAATCGAAAAACGATTCGTGCCTCTACGTTCGTCGAGCCGGGAAGAAGTGCACCTACTTGGTGGTGTACGTTGACGACCTGGTCGTTGCCTGCGAAGAAGAAGAAGAGTATGAGCGAATCATTCG